>NC_057799.1:236463721-236475920 GCF_018294505.1 Triticum aestivum
AGCTTAGGATTCCCTTCGTGCCGACACGAGGGGGGTGGGTGGGGGCAAGCAATACCGTGCGCTTTGCAAGAGAGGTGCCACATCGAAGTTGCATTTGGTATTTGAAAATCAAACCACCCTTTTGATACATAAATTTGGTCCAGATGCAAGTGTGTTCGTGTTCTGACCCTCTCCCGCATAATTTTTCGCCAAATTTATGAACATTAGACAAGCCGGATGACGCAAAAGACACGGTTCACTCAAACTAACCGTGTGCCACGCCGGTGCCCCTGTCATGCACACATCCGCACAGTACATTGGGCTCCACGAGGCTCCCCCTCTCAAAAATATCTGCCCGCCTTGCGGGTTTGTCTGTTTCATAACACACGGTTGTTATCTCCAGACCATGTGCGATGTTTCTTGTTCCCAATTCCGCCTGCATCCCTAGAAAATATCTACCCGCCTCGAGGGTTTTTTTGTTTCATAACACACGGTTGTTATCTCCGGACCGTGTGCGATGTTTCTTGTTCCCAATCCTGCCTGCATCCCTAGAAAATATCTGCCCGCCTCAAGGGTTTTTCTGTTTCATAACACACGCTTGTTATCTCCGGACCATGTGCGATGCACTATCATCTAAATTTTCAATATCCCCGGTATTTCACTCCCGCGTAGTGAAATTTTCAGTACCCGCATCATTTCCTCAAACACCCCCGCCCCCCTCCACACACACACACACACACACACACACACACCAAAACCTCCTCGGGTGTGCGCACACCCACACACATGCCCTCCCTCGGTCGAAACCCTAGCAAGGTTCCCCCCCGCCGCCGCCGCAAGGCCTTCATTGTCAACATCTGCCGGTTTGCCCGTGCAACTTACCCACCGATATCCATACGCAGGCCGCCCTGAGTTTCTTAGATGACGCCTGCCAAACGCCCCCTTTCCCACAGATCCCCATCCCCATCCCCCACTCCAGAGCATCGTAGCCTAAGCCCGGCTATGCTTCCCGTCGAGCTCGAGGAGAGACTGGCCGAAAAGAGGTGTATAGCGGTCTCTTCGCCCGACGTCGCCGAGGAAGCTGACGACCATTATTGGCGGCAGGCACTCAAGCAGCGGGCTAGAGTATGCGGGCATGTCTCGGCCACCGGCTACGACATCGAGGTCATCGACAACGATGGCCTGAGGCGGGCTAGTTCACAGGTTAAGTGGACCACCCCAACCCCTCAGGTTCAACCGCCGTCGATCTCATCCATGGCCCCTCCGCTGATCTCCTTTGGCTCGCTATCAACAATTTGCCATTCTACATCGCCATCGAGCCCCTTTTGTCATTTCTGAAGGACACGTTCTGCGACGCTGGCTTGAGATCCACAGCTGCCAAGTCAAACCTCATCAATGGCGACCACGAGGAGGGCACCCTCTCCGGCTCTTCCAAGGGGAAAGCGCCTGTCTGCGACATTAGGGAGGGCACCCTATAGCCGTGCTCTTCCAAGGGGAAGGAGCCCATCTGCGACAACATGGAGCGCATCCAGGGTCCGTGCTCTTCCCACGAGCCCATCTATGACAAGTGAGGAAACCCATGATTTGTTTTGCTGTGCCTCTTCACAGGGAAAACCCATGATTTGTTTTGTCGAGTGCCTTTTGTAGTGTAGTGAGAATATGTCCAGTTTTAAATGCTATATCTGGTTGTTTGCAGTTTGCCTTGTTTATTTCAATTGTTCACAATGTGATGCTCTATATGTGCAATTATTTACTGTGTAGTACATTTCATCAATCCAGTTTTAAACATACCGATAGGAATGCATATATTTGCTTGCTGTTAAGCCTATTATAGCTAGCATATGGCTCTTTTAAGCTTTTTGATTGTTCGGTTGTTTGTAGTCAGCATATGTCCAGTTTCAAATGCTATATTTGGTTGTTCGTAGTATGCCTTGTTTATTCCAGTTATTCACAACGTGATGTTCTATATGTGCAAGTATGAACTATGCAGTTCAATTTCATCAGTACCAGTTTCAACAATACCACTATGAATGACTACATTTGGTTGCTGCATCTTAGAGTTAACACGCCTTCCCATTTTTATTTAACAATAACCAGTGTACTTAGACCGGCACAATACCAGTTTGAATGACTATGTTTGCTTGTTGTTAAATCATAGGCCTGTTGCAGTTAGCACACCTTTCCACTTGTTTTGCTTTACTAGCGTGCTTAAACCTGTACACTGAAGCTATCTTTTGGAGATTATTTTGTCTACCATGGATAATTTTGGTTGATGTTTAGACTGTTGTGCTTAACATGCTTCTCGATGTACCTACACAGGACAATTTTGGGAACGACTGCTGTTTTCCATCGAGGTTAGTTTCATCCAATGGCTTATATCTGCTCACTGTTCAGGATATCGGTAGCTGGTACCATATAGGCCGGCGGCTGATAAGGGACTAATTGGTGAGTCAGACTTTTAACTGAATATATCTGCAACCCATTTATCGTTAGGTTAACTAGGGCCATATGTAATATATCTGAGGCTACATAGCAACATGCACTATACTTAATGTCTAAATATGCAATCCTAGGCTACATAGCAACAAGGAAGAGTGTTGCATTAATGTTCTAATGATGTCTAGATATACGTAGAAGAGCAGCAGCAACAACAACACAGCCCTGTTTGGATACTCAACTTAGCTAGAGGTTAGAGTTAATTTCTAGCTCATGACTAACCCTGAACTAACTCCGTCCAAAGAGTTTTTTGGATGGCAGGGTTAGATTGACAATAAATGCACTAGGAGAACTAGCTCCAATTAGCACCTCTTGGGTTGGATAGTTTTTTTGGGTGGGTTATAGATGCAACTAGCTCAAACTAGCCCTCATGTTTAGATATACTTTAGGGCTATTTGAGCCCGAACTAGCTCAAACTAACTGTAACCCATGGATACAGCAGCAGTTAATCAGCCGATAATTTGTAAGAATGCACTAAACTCCTTCCGTCCCATAATATAAGATGTTAATTCATCTAATATGTGAGTATATTGGATGTTATAAGATACCCCCTCCGTCCCTAAATATTTGTCTTTTTAGAGATTTCAAATGGACTACCACATACAGATGTATATAGACATATTATAAAAGAGTGTTGTACTACATCATTATGCAATTGCTGTTTAGCTTCTAATATTAACTTGGTGCTTTTAGGTACATATGTCATTGGTAAAGATCCGCGCTTCGACCCTTTCTGCGTATGGGGCAATGAGATATCGATGAACCAGCATCAAGTGAGGAGGCTAATAAAGATTGTTAGTAAAATGGGTCCAAAGATGGCAATTAAACTATTTCTTTACACTTTATCCAAGACAACAGTGAACTCCAAGATGGTAAGTAAGAACTCTGCAGCCTTCTTTTTACTGCCCATAATGAGTTGTGTTAGATGACAATGTGTGAATCTTTTTCCTTTGCAGTGGTTGCCAAAGCAGTTTACTCAAGATTACCTCTCAAACTAAATGATTGGTGGGCATGCAAAGGATAAAGTATTTCTACCAGAACACGATGATTATCTAGATGTTTTCATGAAGACCGTGAAGGATGGGCGGCCGACCATCACAAGGGGTTGGACTAGAGTCGTGCGTGCCTTCTGCATGGAGGAGGGCACAATATGGGCATTCCGCTTCACGTAGTTCAGCAACCAGAATATATTTTGCCTCTTTCTTTACCGTCTTTAATAGTACAAGTATACAACTGTGGTTCATCATTGTTTATTTGGTTCTTATGTAATTCCTGAACATATGTACGTATGAATTGAATAATGCATTAGTTATTTGAACCTGATGGATATGAATAAAGCTATAGCATACAGAATCAAGATAGTCATACCTGTGCTGTCGTAGAAGTGTTCCATGACATTACCAATATTATCATCACGGAAGTGTCCACTTCCATGACGATAAATTGCGCGTCATAGAAGTGCTTTCGTCAAGGGTAACCGACACATGGCATCCACCATAACGGGTCGCCATTAAGCTACCGGGTTCTGGTTTGGATCTGATAACCCGTTAACAACCCTGACCAGTGGGGATTTTCCACGTGTAAAATTCTCATTCGCCAGAGTATCCACGTGTCAGCTCAGTGCTGGGACAGATGTCATCCAGCGAATGGACGGGATACACCTATGATACATCGACATGTCGCATGGCCCAACAGTGGCCCATTCAGGTCAAAAGGCCGGCCCATTTGACTTAGTCAAAAGGTAGCGGCCCGGCCCACCGAAGGCCTGTTAACGGCCTGTTCGCATATAGCCCATTTACAGCCCGCTAACTCATGGCCCGTTATAGCCTATCCGAATTAGGCCCAGTAGCGCCATATGGGCCGTCCAATATGATTCCAGCCCGTTGTAACTTCCGGCCCATGTATGGCCCATGACGTCTTTCGGCCCATATGAGGCCCTTTCTAAATCTTGGCCCATAAGCGGCCCGTGGTGAAACTGGCCCATAATGAACACTATATAGCTTTATACCCATTAACGACCCATTGTTCCATTGGGCCGTTTCAGCCCGTGTTATCTTTCGGCCTTCTAAGGGCCCATTTATTATTGGGCTCATTTCCGGCATTTGATTACTTACGGTCTGTTACTGGCCTATTCCGCTTTTGGGCCAAATTCAGCCCGTGGTTAAAGTCGGCCCATCTGTGGCCCATTAATCTGTTGGGCCATTTTCATGGCATCATCACATATGGCCCATTAACGACCCATTATGCTTGCCGTTCGAATTAAGCCCATTGTACACATGGGCCTGTTAATGGCCCATAAACAGATGATTCCCATTATAGCCCGTTTACGACCCATATTGTGGTCCGTTAATTGTCCACGAAAGTATGGCCCATGTTTGGCCAATCGATCATACGACCCGTAGGAGTCCCATTGAATCTACGGCCCGTAGAAGGCCCATGGATCAGACGGACCTTAGGAGGCCCACTACAGCAGACAGCAGGACTACTTCTAAATAAAAAGGTTACCGTGAAAAAAGAACCGCAACGACTACCACCAAAAAAAATAAACAAGACAATAAGGAAATAAATAAGCAAGCAACTTATGCTAGGCTATTATGGCTATTACAAATATTACATCCACTGGGCATCAAAGTTCGCCACCAGTGCAAATATAGTGAACAAAGCAGCATATTACATCCACTAGGCGTCTAAATTGGCCACGAGTGAAAATAAACGCGGCAACAAAACAAGTCCAGAACTGAAACCACTTCGGAAGAGCTCAAGAAACGATATCCTGGATACCCACCATGCTGGTAAGAAGCTTAGCAAGCTTATTATTTTTCTCTTGTTTGGCGCTAAAATCGTCCAGCGCTTGCTGTTGCACCAGAAAGTATGCATCTGAATTCTGCAGGGACTTCGTTGGTCCTTCGGCTTCTTGCCGCAGCACATCTGACTGTTGCCTTTCAGCTTGTAGCTGAGACTACAGTAGCTGAAGTGATTCAGGCAGCGAGTTCGAAGAGCTTGTGCCAACGGTAGTGGCCAGTAACTCGAACACTACATCAACACAGGACTTTGGGGCTGTCTCACTATCTACAAGATTATTTTTATCACCTTTCTTGGAGACCAACAGGGTTGTCTCACTATCTTGAACCTTATCTGCATTACTTTCTCTACCATTGCATAATGGGGTGCTCTTCTCCAATATTCTGTTCGCATTCTACAAGAGAAACAAGCAGACACATCACATGTTTAGCATGTAGTATATGAAACTCATTTTGGTAATCCGATTCAGTATTAAGGTGGACAATATTATAGCATGAAACAAACATATATCTATGTACTATGGTCACTATATTGTCCATATCATTCTAGTTTATGTTGCCAAATCAAGATAGAGACACAGTTCAGATCATATATTTTTAAGACACAACAGCATAGACAGAATATAAGGGTGAGAAACTACACAACACTGGCAACACTTGTAATGTGCATGACATGAGAACATAACTGTTTGTACAACTGAAACTGAAATCAACATAGAGCAAGAAGTTAGAACAACAATCCAATTAAAGAAATAGGTTTAAAACATACCCGTTGCGCCATTGGAGTTGGTATGAGTAAATAGAGTGATGCAAGAGCAAAGGAGTATGGACATAGTTACAGAATCTGACGTGAGAACAGTAGTTCTTCTGCTTTAAATGTGGAGTTTGGGTTCGCTGTGGTGGTCTTCGTGCTTTGGGCACTGCAGTTGCTTTACAAACTGCTCGTGTGGGGGGTACTCTATGGTGTACATGGTGTTGTGTCAACTAGAAGTGGGTTACTATCCGCTGGGGTTGGGGTTAGATGGGGTGTAGCTGGTTCTTTGTCCAACAGTGTAAGTTTACAATCTGGAAGAGTCTCGATTATGTGTGGTGGGGCTAGTTCGTGGGCTAATACAACCATGGTTCTATCTGCATCGACGGGTAGCACCATCTTTTGTGAAGAACGGGTTTTTACTCCCTTATATACTGACATCACCCCCTCCAATTCAAATGGCTGATAAACAAGAAAAGAAATTGAACGTACAGACATTGTATGATAGACAGATGTGGTAATTCACATATATGTTATCTAACCAAACAGGACAGCATGACACAATTTCACATATATGATGGCTAACTAAACAGGATAGCATGACACAGTTTCAGATATATGATGGACAAGGATATAATGGCATAATTCAACATATGATGAGTATCTAAACAGGATGACATGACAAAACTATATGATGTCTTTCTAAAATAGGTTGGGATGAAATAATTCACATACATGTTGTCTAAGTATATAGGATGGTATGATATAATTGACATAATTGATTCATATACTAAGCAGCTGGCACTCGCATGTATGATCTCCAAACTAAGAAGATGGAATTGAATATTGTGCATATGATGTCTAAACTAAGCAATGCAAGACACCATATGCATGATATGGGAAATATAAACATTGCAAGTTAGAGCATACACCTCAGGTGGGATATAGGACTGGTTATCTGTCTCTGAATCCTCCTCTGAGGAGCTACCTGTAACCATCGAGATATATGCTTCAACAGTTACCATTGCCTGCTCTGAAGACCTTGTTTTCACTCCCGATTTTTCCATAACCGGCTCAAATGGCTGATACACATGAAGAGTAGTTCAATATACACAGATTGTCGACAAATGGCATACGTAATGAAAAAAAGGATGGCATTCACATATATGATAACTGGCTGAAAAACATGGCATTGCATAATTCACATATATGATATAGAAAGCAAACAAGAGGCATTCACACAAAGCATGTCTAATCTAAGCAGATGGCATGGCAATGCAAGACACCATATGCATGATATGAGGAATATAACCCTGCCGAGTTAGAGCATACACCTCGGGGGGGGGGGGATACGACTGGTCATCTGTCTCTGAATCCTCCTCTGAGGAGCTATTTGTAACCAGCAAGAAATCTGCATCGACAGGTAGCACCGACTGCTCAGAAGACCTTGTTTCACTCCAGATTTTCCCATGACCGACTCAAATGGCTGATGCACAAGAAGAGTAGATGAATGTATAAACATTGTTGACAAATGGAATACATTATGAAAAAAACATGGCACGATACAATTCACATATACGATGACTAGCTAAACAGGATGGCATTGCATGATTCATGTATATGATGCCTAGCTAAAGAAGATGGCATTGCATAATTCCCATATACTCCCTCCGTTCCTAATTGATTCAAATGGACTACTACATACGGATGTATATAGACATATTTTAGAGTGTAGATTCACTCATTTTGCTCTGTATGTAGTCACTTGTTGAAATCTCTAAAAAGATAAATATTTAGGAACGGTGGGAGTATGATATAGAAACCAAACAGGTGGCATTCACACAAAGCAATTCTAAACTAAGCTGATGACATATAAGATGTATAATGTAGGCAATGCGAGGTGCCATATGCATGCTATGACCAACATCAACATGCCAGGTTAGATCAAACACCTCAGGCAGTAAATAGGAGTGGTCGCTCCCTCTGAATCCCCCTCTGAACAGTTATCTTCCTCTGGAATACAATCTAGAATGGCGGAGGGAGGGGCCCACTTCGCCCACCATGGAGCGGCGTCTGCATGACATTATATTCCCACACAACGGTCTTCACTTTTTCTCTACATGTCCAGTACGATTGTGTACAATAACTGACATGCATAATAAAAGAACATAGTTAGATTATGTAAGGCCTAAGGGGTGCATGCAGAAATCAAGACTGATGGTAGGAAACGAGTGGATAGATCAAAAACTAATGATAGCAGGTAGATTATAGCTTCAGTTTAAAAAGATAGACGATGGATCATGTACTGTTTGTTGCCCGCCCAACATGAATCACACAGAAGACCCCAGATGAACTAGATAGTGGACAAATACTATTCGTTGCTGCCTCGATATGTGCCCCACATGCATTTTAAAACTCAAGTTTGAACATTAGTTTGGACTTGACTCGGAGTCTAAGAGGTGAACAGGATGGTAAAGTAGCAGGTAATAATACCGATGTATAACGTAAGCAGACACGATAGAGTGCGACCTCTTTCCCGGAACTGTGTAGTCCTCAGGTTCATCTGCTCAGTCGTTGATGGTAATGCAGTTGGTGTGGCTGCCAGCAACGGGGAAGATGATCTGAGGCGGCGAACAAAAGTCTGCAGGGGGAATCTCTGCTACAGTGAACGCTTCCGTCGATGGTGCACCTCATGTGGGGTGGATGACAGCGCGACAGGAGCAGGACATAACACAGAGAGTTTTCTTTGACACCTATCTAAAAATGAAGTAAATCTGCAAGGGCTCCCTAGAATTGGAGGATTCTATAAACGCAGGGACAGGAAAAACACAGGAATAGGATAGGAACGCATATGCAAAATAGAGCATTTGCAAACATAGGATTTCTGTCAACCTGGGTGTTTGGTTCACATGAAATGGAAGAACACAGGAATGGAGAAACATGGTCAAATTAAAGCCAAACCACATGAAAATGAAAAAAATAAGAATCTTATTATGCCAGTAATGCAATTAGTCCCGTTCTTCATGCATATTAATTTGAAAAGGACGTCCAAGTGGATATTAAAATTCCTACGTTTTTTCTTTGAAAGAGACACCAAAGGAAAAAAAACCCTCCAGTTTTGCTTTGCTCCATTCCTTCTAACCAAATGCACGAATAGTAGTACCATAGTAAAGTTTCCAATTCCTATGTTTTCCTTCATTTTTTCTTTGAACCAGTGGCGATTCTAGTAGGCAGTTTTCAACAGGCTGAAGCCTGCCCTCGAAATATTTTGTGAGCTTAGATTTGGTCCACATGAGTACCATACTATCATATAATGGATATCTTGCTAAACCGATTCAAATTGTGGTTCAAAAGGGCATTTAGTTTTCTCCCTGTTAACTTTGTGACCATGATTCATTTATTTCTAGATTTGCAACTAGTTTAAACCAAAGGATCCCTGAGGGATCGACATGAATGCAGAGTAACAAAGTGATGCGACGAGTGTACAACCTCTTTGGCATAGCCTTGTTGACCTCAGCATCATTGGGTTGGACGTGGAGGATAGTGATGCTGGTGTGACTGTCGGAGTAGGGAAGAAGATCTGAGGCCTCTGGAGACGGCACCAAGGGTACTGCTCCGCTGTGATGGACGGTTCCGTCGTTGGAGCAGTTCCGGTGAGGTGTACGATGGTGAGGATGAAGCATGACAAGACATACAACATTAATCTGAGGTGGGACTCTAATAGCATCTACAATAGATGATGTAAAATACATCACCAAAAAGTGCTAGATGTAAAATGCATCAGCCGCGCCACGGCCACTCCGACAGATGCTGTAAATACTGTTCACTCTGAACTTAACTGAAGAAACTGAACTTTAGAGTCGAAACTGAATTTTACTGTCGAAACTGATTGAACTAGTAGCAGAGCATTGCAATATAAGTTCAGGGCATTCAAGCACTAGTAGCAGAGAAGCAGTGATCTAAATTAGCAGCCACTCGAGCAGGGAACACACTAGTAGAGAGCAACTCATGCAGCAGCGCTGCGAGCGAGTGCTAAAGCAGGAACTCCTGTCGCTGCCGCAGGGCATGCAGCAGCAGCAGCGCGAGCCAGAGCAAGAGAAGAACAGAGCAGAAGCACGAACGAGAGCAAGAGCAGAGCAGCAGCGCGACCAATAGCAATAGCAGAGCAGAATAGTAGCACAAACGAAAGCAAGAGCAGCGCAGCAGCGCGACCGACAACAAGAACGGAGCCGCAACGCGAGCGAGAGCCAGAGCGGCAGCAGCTAGTGTTGGTGTGGAAGTCGCCGCCGAGGAAGCAACAACATGGGGGAGAGACGTCGTGGAGAAAGTGGCCAGCAACGGCACCGTCGATGGAGACCCACCATGGCTGCTCGGTATCGAGCCCCGGCAGCCCCGTGAGATCGAATAAAAGATAAAATGCAGCGATGAGTGCAGAACCTCCTTGGTGGCGCCGATTAGGCCTCGGCTTCATCGAGGAATTGGTGAGGGTGCTGCCGTTCCGGTGGGGCGGGTCAAGACGGTGGTGTGGGGATGGAGGTGGCGCGATAGACGAGGAGAACGTCAGTGCAGCTCCTTGGAGGTGGAGGATGGGGCGGCTGATCTGGCGGGACGACGAGATTGACGACGGATCCTCATTCGGTGCGGTGGATGAGGAACGGCAAGCTGTTGCTGTGGACGATGTCATCGGGGAAGAGTCTCCGGCTGGGCGACGGTCGGGATGCCGACGGAGGAGCGTGGAGTTTCGCGGGTTTTGGCGGCCTCGGTGGACGAATTTGGGGACGAAGGGGAAGGTAGGGGTGCCATGGCTTAGGGATGCGCTTGTCCGAAATGTAGGGTAAGTTGCGAACGTACCCCCACCGGTTTTGACCACTCGACGTCGAGGTAGCATTTCCGGCTGAGGGGTAGAAGGGGGATTTCGCGTGTCTGGGCTGCGGGACCGATTTCGGATGAGGAGGGAGTTTTCGCGTGCGTCGAAATTTCGGGATAACAAGGCACGGTGCGGGTTGATGAGGCGGGAGTTTCACAGCAGAAGAGACAAAAGATACTCGAGCTTGGAAATTTCGGGATAACAAGGCGTGGATTCCATGTTCGGCAGAACAAACTTAACGTATACAAAAAACAATTCATACAAGACACAAGAGAGTCATGTCCCCTTTTACTATATTGCTACAAATGCCATTGGAAAAACTACAAGAAAAATGTAAAAAAATCGGGAGAACAAGATTAGCCTGTGCAGTACAAAATCAATTCGCACTTCCCTCAACAGCAACAAAAAACAAATCAATTCCCACCATAGGAAAGAGTCATGTTCCTTTTTATATGATTACAAATGCCAGGATCTCGAATTTTAATTTTTGAATCCACGTTATGTTGAATTCGAATATATCGTGAGGTGATCTTGCGGTTTAGAATGGATGTAGTCCTACATTTTGATCTTCCATCTTATATGAACATTTTACTCCACCCTATGAACATATATATTATTGTCTACCATATGGACTACATTTGAATCAATTTTCCTTATTTGAATACTATTGTTGTCAAGTTATACCATCATTTAAATATTATCTTGATAACAGAAAAACATGCATATAGTAATAATCATATTTCACTATGAACTACATGTACCATATGATCTCCAATGCAAATATTTGTATCCATTTTATGTTGAATTCATAACACAGTACATTGGTCTAGGTAGCGAGATGTTCCGGATAATCTTAACCCTGTTTTCATATGTATAATTATTGGTCGAATTGGGACAAGTTTTGGTATAAGCTTCTGATATGTCCATTTTGCATCATGCTTTTATATCGATATTTATTGCATTATGGGCTGTTATTACACATTATGTCACAATAGTTATGCCTATTCTCTCTTATTTTACAAGGTTTACATAAAGAGGGAGAATGCCGGCAGCTGGAATTCTGGGCTGGAAAAGGCGCAAATATTAGAGACCTATTCTGCACAACTCCAAAAGTCCTGAAACTCCACGGAAGTTATTTTTGGAAATAATAAAAAATACTGAGAGAAGAAAATACCAGAGGGGACCCACACCATGGGCACGAGGGTGGGGGGGGGGCGCCCCCTGCCTCGTGGGCCCCCTGGTGGCCCTCCTGTGCCCATCTTCTGCTATATGAAGTCTTTCGTCCGAGAAAAAATCATAAGCAAG
>NC_057799.1:236476173-236481168 GCF_018294505.1 Triticum aestivum
CTCCTCTCATCGGGAGGGGGCCAATCTCCATCAACATCTTCACTAGCACCATCTCCTCTCAAACCCTAGTTCATCTCTTGTATTCAATTCTTGTCTCTAAGTCAGGGATTGGTACCTGTAGGTTGCTAGTAGTGTTGATTACTCCTTGTAGTTGATGCTAGTGGGTTTATTTGGTGGAAGATCATATGTTCAGATCCTTTATGCATATTAATACTCCTCTGATTATGAACATGAATATGCTTTGTGAGTAGTTACGTTTGTTCCTGAGGACATGGGAGAAGTCTTGCTATTAGTAGTCATGTGAATTTGGTATTCGTTCGATATTTTGATGAGATGTATGTTGTCTCTCCTCTAGTGGTGCTATGTGAATGTCAACTACATGACACTTCACCATTATTTGGGCCTAGAGGAAGGCATTGGGAAGTAATAAGTAGATGATGGGTTGCTAGAGTGACAGAAGCTTAAACCCTAGTTTATGCGTTGCTTCGTAAGGGGCTGATTTGGATCCATATGTTTCATGCTATGGTTAGGTTTACCTTAATACTTCTTTTGTAGTTGCAGATGCTTGCAATAGGAGTTAATCATAAGTGGGATGCTTGTCCAAGTAAGGACAACACCCAAGCACCAGTCCACCCACATATCAAATTATCAAAGAACCGAACGCGAATCATATGAATGTGATGAAAACTAGCTTGACGATAATTCCCATGTGTCCTCGGGAGCGCTTTTCTCTATATAAGAGTTTGTCCATGCTTGTCCTTTGCTACAAAAAGGATTGGGCCACCTTGCTGCACTTTATTTACTTTTGTTACTTGTTGCTCGTTACAAATTATCTTATCAAAAAACTATCTATTACCTATAATTTTAGTGCTTGCAGAGAATACCTTGCTGCAAACCGCTTATCATTTCCTTCTGCTCCTCGTTGGGTTCGACACTCTTACTTATCTAAAGGACTACGATAGATCCCCTATACTTGTGGGTCAACAAGACTCTTTTCTGGCGCCGTTGCCGGGGAGTGAAGCGCCTTTGGTAGGTGGAATTTGGTAAGGAAAAATTTATATAGTGTGCTGAAATTTACTGTCACTTGTTACTATGGAAAGTAATCCTCTGAGGGGCTTGTTCGGGGTATCTTCACCCCGACCAGTAGAGCAAAGAGTTGCTCCTCAACCTAGTGAACCTACTGAAAATGAGAATGTCTACTTTGAAATTCCTTCGGGTATGATAGAAAAACTGCTAGCTAATCCTTTTGCAGGAGACGGAACATTACATCCTGATGAGCACCTAATGTATGTGGATGAAGTTTGTGGATTATTTAAGCTTGCAGGTATGCCCGATGATGTTATTAAGAAGAAGGTCTTCCCTTTATCTTTGAAGGGAGATGCATTGACATGGTACAGGCTATGTGATGATATGGGATCATGGGACTATAAGCGATTGAAATTGGAATTTCATCAGTAGTTTTATCCTATGCATCTTGTTCATCATGATCGTAATTATATATATAATTTTTGGCCTCGCGAAGGAGAAAGCTTCGCTCAAGCTTGGGGGAGGCTTAAGTCAATGTTATATTCATGCCCCAATCATGAGCTCTCAAGAGAAATGATTATTGAAATTTTTTGTGCTCGGCTTTCTGACAACAATCGCACCATGCTCGATACTTCTTGTACTGGTTCTTTTATGATGAAGACTATTGAATTCAAATGGAATTTATTGGAGAGAATTAAACGCAACTCTGAAGATTGGGACCTCGACGAAGGTAAGGAGTCAGGTATAACACCTAAGTTTGATTGTGTTAAATCTTTTATGGATACCGATGTTTTCCGCAAATTTAGCACTAAATATGGACTTGACTCTGAGATAGTAGCTTCTTTTTGTGAATCTTTTGCTGCTCACGTTGATCTCCCTAAGGAGAAGTGGTTTAAATATCATCCTCCCATAGAAGTAAAAGTAGTTGCACCTATTAAAGTTGAAGAAAAGACTATCACTTATAATGATCCCATTGTTCCTACTGCTTATGTTGAGAAACCACCTTTCCCTATTAGAATAAAGGATCATGCTAAAGCTTCAACTGTGGTTCGTAAAAGCAATATTAGAACCTATAAACCTCCTGAGCAAGTTAAAGTTGAACCTAATATTGCTATTGTTAAGGATCTCTTGGCTGATAATATTGATGGGCATGTTATTTATTTCTGTGATGAAACTGCTAGAATTGCTAAACCTTGTGCTAAAGATAAACATAGACCCGTGGTAGGCATGCCTGTTATTTCTGTTAAAATAGGAGATCATTGTTACCATGGCTTGTGTGATATGGGTGCTAGTGCTAGTGCAATACCTATTTCTTTATATCAAGAAATTATGCATGATATTGCACCTGCTGAGTTAGAAGATATTGATGTCACAATTAAACTTGCCAATAAAGATACTATTTCACCAATTGGGATTGTTAGAGATGTTGAAGTCTTGTGTGGGAAAACTAAATATCCTGCTGATTTTCTTGTTCTTGGTTCCTCACAAGATAACTTTTGTCCCATTATATTTGGTAGACCCTTCTTGAACACTGTTAATGCTAAAATAGACTGCAAAAAGGATGTTGTTACTATTGGTTTGGGTGATATGTCTCATGAGTTTAATTTTTCTAAATTTCGTAGACGACACCGTGAAGAGGAATTGCCTAGTAAGGATGAAATTATTGGTGTTGCTTCTATTGCCGTGCCTCCTAGTGATCCTTTAGAACAATATTTGCTAGACCATGAAAATGATATGTTTATGAATAAAAGAAGGGAAATAGATGAAGTATTCTTTAAACAGGGACCTATTCTGAAACACAACTTGCCTGTTGAAATCCTAGGGGATCCTCCTCCACCCAAGGGTGATCCCGTGTTTGAGCTTAAACCATTGCCTGATACTCTTAAATATGCTTATCTTGATGAAAAGAAGATATCTCCTGTTATTATTAGTGCTAACCTTTCAGAGAAGGAGGAAGAAAAATTATTGAAAACTCTGAAGAAGCACCGTGCTGCTATTGGATATACTCTTGGTGATCTTAAGGGCATTAGTCCCACTCTATGTCAACATAAAATAAATTTGGAGAAAGACGCCAAACCAGTTATTGATCATCAGCGACGGTTAAATCCTAAGATGAAAGAAGTGGTAAGAAAGGAAATATTAAAGCTCCTTGAGGCAGGTATAATTTATCCCGTTGCTGATAGTTAGTGGGTAAGTCCTGTCCATTGTGTTCCTAAGAAGGGAGGTATTACTGTCGTTCCTAATGATAAAGATGAATTGATTCCGCAAAGAATTATTACAGGTTATAGGATGGTAATTGATTTCTGCAAATTAAATAAAGCTACTAAAAAGATCATTATCCCTTGCCATTCATTGATCAAATGCTAGAAAGATGGTCCAAACACACACATTTTTGCTTTCTAGATGGTTATTCTGGTTTCTCTCAAATACCCGTGTCAGCTGATGATCAAGCTAAGACCAATTTTACTTGCCCTTTCGGTACTTTTGCTTATAGACATATGCCTTTTTGGTTCATGTAATGCACCTGCTACCTTTCAAAGATGCATGATGGCTATATTCTCTGATTTTTGTGAAAAGATTTGTGAGGTTTTCAGGGACGATTTCTCCGTCTATGGATCCTCTTTTGATGATTGCTTGAGCAACCTTGATCGAGTTTTGCAGAGATGTGAAGAAACTAACCTTGTCTTGAATTGGGAGAAGTGCCACTTTATGGTTAATGAAGGTATTGTCTTGGGGCATAAGATTAATGAAAGAGGCATTGAAGTTGCTAAAGCTAAAGTTGATGCTACTGAAAGATGCCATGTCCCAAGGACATCAAAGGTATAAGAAGTTTCCTTGGTCATGCTAGGTTTTATAGGAGGTTCATTAAGGACTTCTCAAAAATTTCTCGGCCTCTGACTAATCTATTACAAAAAGATATACCATTTGTCTTTGATGATGATTGTGTAGAAGCATTTGAAATACTTAAGAAAGCATTGATTTCTACACCTATTGTTCAGCCACCTGATTGGAATTTACCTTATGAAATTATGTGTGATGCTAGTGATTATGCTGTAGGTGCTGTTCTAGGACAAAGAGTTGATAAGAAATTAAATATCATTCAATATGCTAGTAAAACTCTAGACAATGCTCAGAGAAATTATGCTACTACTGAAAAAGAATTCTTAGCAGTTGTATTTGCTTGTGATAAGTTGAGGCCTTATATTGTTGATTCTAAAGTAACTATTCACACAGATGATGCTACTATTAAATATCTTATGGAAAAGGAAGATGCTAAACCTAGACTTATTAGATGGGTTCTCTTGCTACAAGAATTTGATTTACATATTATTGATAGAAAGGGAGGTGAGAACCCCGTTGCAGACAACTTGTCTAGGTTAGAAAATGTTCTTGATGACCCACTATGTAACATCCCAAATTTTCAATTTGGAATGTTATACATTAGATCATCATTGCATAGCATATTTTATTGCATTTTGGCAAATCCTCGATAAATCCTAAGCAACTCAAGGACCCTCGGAGAGAGTTGGGGATTTTCCCAGTTTTTCATATTTGATTTTTAATCAAATAATAGAACGAGGATTTTTGGTTTTAATTATTTTTCTCTCCGAAAAATATTTTATATTAAAATAAATGAGAGGAGAAAATATGACTTCTCCACAATAATTGAAATATTGGAGGAAAAATATTAAAATCAAATATTGTATTTTATTCAGATTTTATTTGCAATTTTAATTGCATTAAAAAATTGGACGTTTTCAAAACTGCATTTTTGGGCCAAGAAAATGTTCATCTCGTTATAATTATTTTAATTAGACAGGATTTTTTTAGCATTTTTGGATTTTTATTTATTTTTCTGTGATTTTTTTAGATTCGGCGCATTTAAAAAAAAATCCCGCGCCCGACTGGGCCGAGGCCCAGCCGAGCCAGGCCGGCCCGTCCCCGCATCGTCTCCCTCCCGGGCACGGC
>NC_057799.1:236481606-236489659 GCF_018294505.1 Triticum aestivum
CCCGCCGCCCCTCGCCCGCCCCGCCGGAGCTGCCCGCCAAGGTAGCCGAAGCCGCCGCCACCGAGTCCGGTTTTTAAGAAAAAAAACCGATTTGGTTTATTTTTTATTTTTTTTCGAAACCCTAGTTTTTTTATAGATCGGTTTATTTTTTTGGTTTTATTAATTAGTGAACATTCACCAACCCATTCGTTTTAACGTACATGTTCGTCGGATTTTCGCCGTTAACAAACGTTCGTTCGTTTAACTGTTCGTCAGTTTTTCTTTTTCGTCAGATTTTCCGCGATTATTCCAGATCGTGATTTCCGATCAGATCTTCGTTTTCGTTTAACTTTTCGCTCGTTTATCGGAATCTGGCGATTCAAGCGCCTAGAGTTTCGTCTCGAAATTCTCTTTCCGTTTAACCCACTCAAACAAGTTTTTGCCACTGTAAAATTTGACCTAGATCCAGATTAGTAAACGAAGCTTGTTTCTTTCGCCGTTTGATTTTCGTTGCTTCGTTTGAGTTGAATCTTTTTGCAAACCGGAGTTCTTAAGTTGAACTTGCTGGTTAGATATTTATTTGAGTTTTAGTTGTGCATTAGATGAGTACTTATTGTTTGCTTGTTTGTTTGCGATAGAGTACCCGGAATGCGCCGCTTGCTACTTCGAATCTCTAGGTTTCACGGATCATCAGCAAGGCAAGTAACACTTTGATCATACTTTTCACTACCCAGTTTTATTGTATTAGATCAATCCTCAAACATTGCATGGTTAGGATCTAATTAAATTGTGGGTATTGGGAAGTAGTTGAGGTAGTACCTATTGACCTTTATTATCAAACCCTTGGGAGTTACTTCTGCGTTTTGCTTATACTGCTATGCTATGCTTGTAGACGTGGATTGGGTTGAGAGATATTCACGACAGATGTGAGATTGTTAATTAATGGTTTATTTAAGGTGGCAACTAAAACTCACATCTGGGTGGATTGAGGCACCTGGAGAACCCAGTGCTGCCTGTATTTTTGGATATCCCAGAGTACCCGTGTGATCATCCTATGGACCGCCACCCAGGCTCAAAGGGATCATGAGATTATTCATGCTAGAAACTTCCGTGTGCAGCCACAAGCTATTATGGGCTCTAGCATAGTTGATTAAGTTGTGTGAGCTCTTGAAGAGGTAGACTAGCAGATGTAGGGGATGTAGGTGGTACTGTCTACCCGGAGTAGAGAGTTAACGCTTCTGAAAGACTGTGTCTCGGTCATCCATTTCTCAAACATCATGTAGTGCGAGAATCAAGCGGAGGCGATCGAGTCTTGTGGGGAAAAGTGCACAAACCTCTGCAGAGTGTACAAACTAATCATGATTAGCCGTGTCCCCGGTTATGGACATCTTGAGTATCTAGTACTTGGATTATCATCTGAATCTCATCATCATGTTACTTTAATTAATTTTGTTGGGTTAATGATGACACTTAATTGGGATTGAGTTGGAGGTACCTTCTCAATGTTTCACAACCACCATGATAGTTAAATAAAATTTATTCCTTTGAAGTAGGGAAAAATTGGCTTTTCGCAAAACTGTAACCATAGAGCTTTCTACCAGCCATATATGCATGTAGTATATCATTATTCTGTTCATTACTCTCTATGTGTTACATTGCCAGCATATTCCATGTGCTGACCCGTTTTCGGGCTGCAACGTTTCATGTTGCAGACTTTTCAGATGATGAGTAAGGTGCCTTAGGTTGTGGTCTTATACTCAGTGATGCCGTTGGAGTGGATGGACTCACTTATCTTCCAAGCCTTCCGCTGTTATCGTATTAGATGGCCTTAAGCCATATTTATCATACTTATTCTCTTTTGAGATATTCGTTGTAATAAGTATGTGATTGCTACTTTGTTATAAATCCTCCATTTGTACTGTGCGTGTCAGCATTACTGATCCAGGGATGACACTGGTGCACAGCAGCACAGACTGTTTGAGGTTGGGTCGCTACAAAGGTGGTATCAGAGCACACGCTGACTGTAGGACACGACCACTAAGCTTAAACCCTAGAACACTTCTCTCTTCTCATTTCTGACTCCTCTCCACTTTCTACTCTTTTAGGAATGGCGGATGCAAGAAGCAAGTTCATGCAACCAGATGAAGATACGCCTTTTGGACGACACTTGAAGGAAGTCACTAAGTACTTGAACTTTGGAATACCAAGCATCACCGGAACCTACAACGCCACATTACCTAAAGAGGAGAGCTAGAAGATTCAAGTTCAAGTTCCAGGAAGGACGTTTACGCCAGTCACTGAGCCTATAAAGTTGGCTTTTGAAGCACCAACCTGGAGTTTAGGGAAGAGCATGGCAGCCCACATCTCTATGGGACGCATTGGAGAAGTCTACCACAGGGAGCTTAAAGACACTATTTATCAGATTTGTGGATGCCGAGACGAGCAATGGGAGATGATGAGCACCAAGAAGGATGGATCAATTGCAGCTTTCATCCAGGAGCAAAACCAACACATTCGTCGCCAGGAGAACCAGATGTGCTCAGACACGATAGATCTGAAGAAGGCATTGACGAAGATCAAGGAGCTGGAGGAAGAACTCAAGGCTACACGCGAGGATTATTTGGAGGAAATCGTCGCACTAGTAGGGAAGAATGACGACCTGGAGAAGAAGATTGGAGTACTCATGGGAAATCCAGTATCAAAAGCAGAAGATGATGAATGCGCTTGCCTGGATAACTACATCATCATCGACGACACCGACTCGGACCCCAGTGAAGATGACTTTGTTGATGAAGCTGGAGCAGATATCATGGAGTCTTCGACTGATCAAAATTTCTAGTAGACCACCATATCAGTAGTAGTTTTCCCCCATATAATAGTATAGTTCAAGCACTTTTGTAACGCCAGTTAGATCGATTGTATGCCTTGTTTGAATTGATTGAGTGATATTGATTGTGTTTGTCTCATGAGCATATGGGTAGTGTTTTCCCTCTAGACCTCATTCTATTCTAAACTCTCATCTTTTCTAACCTATCAGATGCCTCCGAGACGCGACACCGGATTTGTTTTCCCACCGGAGATCACCCAGTTGATTCAGCAATAGAATGCCCTGATGCAAGTGTTAGTACAGAACCAAGGCAACAACAACAACAACAACCCACCACCACCACCTGTTGATCACCTAGCCCGTTCCTTGAGGCTAAATCCGCCGGTGTTTTCCAGCAGCACCGAGCCGATTGTTGCAGATGATTGGCTCCGCAAAGTTGGAAGGGAGTTGACCACTGCAGGATGCACAGATGCGGAAAGAGTACGTTTTGCTGCACATCAGCTTGATGGACCCGCAGCATCATGGTGGGAGAATTACACAGCCACACACCCTATTGACACTGTCACATGGGACCAGTTTCAGCAAGCTTTCCGTACAGCCCATGTTTCAGCAGGAGCTATGGCTATGAAGAAGCGTGAGTTTCGCAACCTATGCCAAGGAGGACGCACCGTAGACCAGTATGTGGAGGATTTCAGTAAGTTAGCACGTTATGCACCAGATGACGTTGCCACAGATGCCGCCAAGCAGGAGAAGTTTTTGGAAGGACTGAATGATGAGCTGAGCATGCAGCTAATGGTAGCAACCTTCAGCAACTACCAGGAGTTGGTAGATAGATCACTCATGATTGAAGGGAAGCAGCAGCAGATTGAAAACCGTAAGAGGAAGTATGGACAAGGGAAGCACAATTCTGGAGCCCATCAGAAGCCACGTTTTGCCCCGAAAACGGGAGGACAGTTTCAGCATACCCATGGAGGAGGTAGTTCGCACAACCATAGTGGACCCAAGAATGGTAATGGGAATGGAGGAAGCAACGGGCAGAACCGTAATAACCCATCTACCCCAGCCAAGAGGGATCTAAGTCACATTACTTGTTTCAAGTGCCAGAAGACTGGACATTATGCAACCGACTGTCCTGAAGCCCAGAATGGAAATGGCAATGGAAGCTCTGGGAAGAAGCCGAACCCTTTCAACAAAGGACATGTGAACCACATTAGCGTGGAAGAGGTTGAAGCACAGCCTGATGCAGTAATAGGTAAGTTTTTGGTTAAGTCATTTACTGCACTCGTTCTTTTTGATACTGGTGCATCGCATTCATACATATCAAGGGGATTTGTGGATAAGTATAAACGGCCAACCCAAGCCCTTAGGTCACCCATGTTAGTAACCTCGCCAGGAGCAGAGTATATGGCTAGTTTATGGTGTGATCGGTTACCATTAAGGATTGGTAACTACGTGTTTCTCTCAGACCTAATAATATTGGAATCGCAAGGATTGGATGTGATATTAGGCATGGATTGGTTATCAAAGTATGGAGGGAACATCGATTGTGCCAGTAAGTCGATTTTGCTTACCACCCCAGAAGGAAGAAGGATTAAGTATGTATCCCGGCATGTGCCGATGAGGACTCAAGTGAATTCCTTATCAGGAGTTGTACAGGAGGAAGTACCAGTGGTGAAGGATTACCCGGATGTATTTCCAGAAGAGTTGCCAGGCATGCCACCGGATAGAGACATTGAGTTCTTGATTGAACTTTTGTCAGGCACAGTGCCAATATCTAAGAGACCGTACAGGATGCCCGCAAAAGATTTGGAGGAGATTAAGAAGCAGATTAAGGAGTTATTGGATAAAGGCTATATTCGCCGAAGTTCGTCACCTTGGGGGTCGCCCGTACTTCTAGTGGAGAAGAAGGATGGATCATTAAGGATGGTCGTTGATTACCGTGGATTGAATGAAGTGACCATCAAAAACAAGTACCCACTGCCGATGATCAATGATTTGTTTGACCGCTTACAAGGAGCTAAGGTATTTTCCAAGATCGATCTATGATCAGGATACCATCAGTTAAAGATTCGAGAGCAGGATATACCTAAGACGGCTTTTACCACCAGGTATGGGCTATATGAGTATACCGTTATGTCATTTGGTCTGACTAACGCACCTGCCTATTTCATGAACCTGATGAACAAAGTGTTTATGGAGTTTTTGGATAAGTTCGTCGTGGTGTTCATTAACGATATTTTAGTCTACTCCAAGAATGAAGAAGAGCATAAGGAGCATTTGCGTTTGGTACTTGAGAAGCTCAGAGAACACCAGTTATACGCCAAGTTCAGCAAATGTGAATTTTGGCTGAAGGAAGTTGGATTCCTCGGACATGTTATATCCGGAGAAGGAATAGCAGTAGACCCCGCCAAAGTTGACACAGTAACAAGCTGGGAATCACCCATGTTAGTTGGAGAGATCCGGAGTTTTCTTGGACTTGCAGGATACTACCGGAGGTTCATCGAGAATTTCTCGAAGATTGCTAAGCCCATGACAGAGCTGTTAAAGAAGGACACCAAGTTCTATTGGACTGAGGAATGTGAAGCTAGTTTCCAAGAGTTGAAGAAACGATTGGTTACATCACCAGTGTTGATTCTGCCAGATCAACGCAAGGATTATGAAGTTTATTGCGACGGTTCTCGTCGAGGACTTGGAGTAGTGCTTATGCAGGAAGGAAGAGTTGTGTCATATGCTTCACGACAACTTAAACCCCATGAGAAGAATTATGCCACGCATGATTTGGAATTAGCAGCCGTAGTGCATGCGTTGAAGACATGGAGACATTTTCTCATCGGAAACCATTGTGAGGTGTACACGGATCACAAGAGTTTGAAGTACATTTTCACGCAGAAGGAGTTGAATCTCAGGCAGAGGAGATGGTTGGAGCTTATTAAGGACTATGATATGAGATTGCATTATCACCTAGGGAAGGCTAACGTAGTAGCAGATGCGTTGAGCCGCAAGAGCCATGTCAACACACTCATGACAGGAGAGTTACCCCAGGAGTTAGCCGAGGATCTTCGCAAGCTATGTTTGGAGATAGTACCGAGGGGCTATTTAGGAACATTGGAAATTCAGTCTACCCTGATGGAAAAGATCAGAGAAGCTCAGAAGACAGACAAGGAGATTGACGAGATAAAGGAAAAGTTGAGCAAAGGAAAAGCCAAGGGATTTCGTGAGGATGAGCACGATACCTTATGGTTTGAGGACCGCGTTTATGTGCCCAATGATCCGGAGATCAGGAAGTTGATCTTGCAAGAGGCCCATGATTCACCGTATTCGATTCACCCAGGAAATACCAAGATGTATTTGGATTCGAAGGATACTTTCTGGTGGACCGGAATGAAGAAGGATATTGCGGAGTATGTAGCAGTCTGTGATGTATGTCAGAGAGTGAAGGCAGAACATCAGAAGCCAGCGGGATTGCTACAACCATTGCCGATACCCGAATGGAAGTGGGATAAACTAGGCATGGATTTTATCACGGGATTGCCCAGGACTCGTTCAGGCTATGACTCAATATGGGTTGTAGTCGACCGTTTGACGAAAGTAGCTCATTTCATCCCAGTGAAGACCACTTACACCAGTGCTAAGTTGGCAAAGATATACATGACCATAATCGTATGTTTGCATGGAGTTCCGAGGACCATTGTATCAGATAGAGGAACCCAGTTTACCTCGAAGTTTTGGAATCAGTTACATGAAACCTTGGGAACCAGGCTAGAATTCAGTACAGCCTTTCACCCACACATAGATGGACAGACCGAGAGAGTCAATCAGATTTTGGAAGACATGTTAAGAGCTTGTGCGCTAGATTATGGATCTAGTTAGGACGACAATTTGCCGTATGCAGAGTTTTCTTACAACAACAGTTATCAAACCAGTTTGAAGATGGCCCCTTTAAAAGCTTTGTACGGAAGGAGGTGTAGAACACCATTGTTATGGGACGAAGTTGGGGACCATCAGTTGTTTGGACCAGATTTGATTAAAGAGTCTGAACAGAAAGTGAGGTTGATTCGCGATAGGCTCAAGGTAGCCCAGTCCAGACAGAAGAGTTATGCGGATTCAAAACGTAAGGAGACAGTTCACGAAGTCGGAGCAGAGTTTATCTTCGAGTATCACCACTTCGAGGAGTGAAGCGCTTTGGAGTTAAGGGAAAGTTAGCACCTCGTTTTGTAGGACCATACAGAGTTTTGGAACGTATGGGAGAAGTTGCCTACAAGCTGGAATTTCCTGAAGGATTGTCAGGAGTTCATGATGTATTTCACGTTTCCCAGTTGAAGAAGTGCCACGCAGAGATGGCTGAGATACCACTGAGAGATATAGTGCCGCTGGAAGCGATTCAGCTGGAAAGTGATTTGACCTATGAGGAGAAGCCAGTTATGATTCTTGAGTATGCCAGCCGAGTCACCCGCAGTAAGGTTATCAAGTTTAGCAAAGTCCAGTGGAGTCACCATACGGAAGATGAAGCCACCTGGGAGCGAGAGGAAGATCTACGGAAGAACCACTCTCACCTATTTTCTAGCCAACCCGAATCTCGAGGGCGAGATTCATCTTAAGGGGGTAGGTTTGTAACATCCCAAATTTTCAATTTGGAATGTTATACATTAGATCATCATTGCATAGCATATTTTATTGCATTTTGGCAAATCCTCGATAAACCCTAAGCAACTCAAGGACCCTCGGAGAGAGTTGGGGATTTTCCCGATTTTTCATATTTGATTTTTAATCAAATAATAGAACGAGGATTTTTGGTTTTAATTATTTTTCTCTCCGAAAAATATTTTATATTAAAATAAATGAGAGGAGAAAATATGACTTCTCCACAATAATTGAAATATTGGAGGAAAAATATTAAAATCAAATATTGGATTTTATTCGGATTTTATTTGCATTAAAAAAATGGCACGTTTTCAAAACTGCATTTTTGGGCCAAGAAAATGTTCATCTCGTTCTAATTATTTTAATTAGACGGGGGAAAAATTTGTTTTAGCATTTTTGGATTTTTATTTATTTTTCTGCGATTTTTTAGATTCGGCGCATTTAAAAAAAAATCCCGCGCGCGACTGGGCCGAGGCCCAGCCGAGCCAGGCCGGCCCGTCCTCGCGTCGTCTCCCTCCCGAGCACGGCTCGCGCGCCGCCGCCGAGTTCGGCTCGAGCACGCCGCCCGCCGCCGCCTTGCCCCTCCCCCTCCTTAAATTCCCCCTG
>NC_057799.1:236490186-236512095 GCF_018294505.1 Triticum aestivum
GTCGCCCCGTCGCCGCCCGAGCCCCGCCACCCCTCGCCCGCCCCGCCGGAGCTGCCCGCCGAGGTAGCCGAAGCCGCCGCCGCCGAGTCCGGTTTTTAAAAAAAAACCAATTTGGTTTTTTTTTCGAAACCCTAGTTTTTTTATAGATCGGTTTATTTTTTTGGTTTTATTAATTAGTGAACGTTCACCGACCCGTTTGTTTTAACGAACGTGTTCGTCGGATTGTCGCTGTTAACGAACGTTCGTTCGTTTAACTGTTCGTCAGTTTTTCTTTTTCGTCGGATTTTCCGCGATTATTCCAGATCGTGATTTCCGATCAGATCTTCGTTTTTGTTTAACTTTTCGCTCGTTTATCGGAATCAGGCGATTCAAGCGCCTAGAGTTTCGTCTCGAATTTCTCTTTCCGTTTAACCCACTCAAACAAGTTTTTGCCGCTGTAAAATTTGACCTAGATCCAGATTAGTAAATGAAGCTTGTTTCTTTCGCCGTTTGACTTTCGTTGCTTCGTTTGAGTTGAATCTTTTTGCAAACCGGAGTTCTTAAGTTGAACTTGCTGGTTAGATCTTTATTTGAGTTTTAATTGTGCATTAGATGAGTACTTATTGTTTGCTTTTTTGTTTGCGATAGAGTACCCGGAGTGCGCCGCTTGCTACTTCGAATCTCTAGGTTTCACGGATCATCAGCAAGGCAAGTAACACTTTGATCATACTTTTCACTACCCAGTTTTATTGCATTAGATCAATCCTCAAACATTGCATGGTTAGGATCTAATTAAATTGTGGGTATTGGGAAGTAGTTGAGGTAGTACCTATTGACCTTTATTATCAAACCCTTGGGAGTTACTTTTGCGTTTTGCTTATACTGCTATGCTATGCTTGTAGACGTGGATTGGGTTGAGAGATATTCACGACAGATGTGAGATTGTTAATTAATGGTTTATTTAAGGTGGCAACTAAAACTCACATCTGGGTGGATTGAGGCACCTGGAGAACCCAGTGCTGCTTGTATTTTTGGATATCCCAGAGTACCCGTGTGATCATCCTATGGACCGCCTCCCAGGCTCAAAGGGATCATGAGATTATTCATGCTAGAAACTTCCGTGTGTAGCCACAAGCTATTATGGGCTCTAGCATAGTTGATTTAGTTGTGTGAGCTCTTGAAGACGTAGACTAGAAGATGTAGGGGATGTAGGTGGTACTGTCTACCCAGAGTAGAGAGTTAACACTTTTGAAAGACTGTGTCTCGGTCATTCGTTTCTCAAACATCATGTAGTGCGAGAATCAAGCGGAGGCGATCGAGTCTTGTGGGGAAAAGTGCACAAACCTCTGCAGAGTGTACAAACTAATCATGATTAGCCGTGTCCCCGGTTATGGACATCTTGAGTATCTAGTACTTGGATTATCATCTGAATCTCATCATCATGTTACTTTAATTAATTTTGTTGGGTTAATGATGACACTTAATTGGGATTGAGTTGGAGGTACCTTCTCAATGTTTCACAACCACCATGATAGTTAAATAAAATTTATTCCTTTGAAGTAGGGAAAAATTGGCTTTTCGCAAAACTGTAACCATAGAGCTTTCTACCAGCCATATATGCATGTAGTATATCATTATTCTGTTCATTACTCTCTATGTGTTACATTGCCAGCATATTCCATGTGCTGACCCGTTTTCGGGCTGCAATGTTTCATGTTGCAGACTTTTCAGACGACGAGTAAGGTGCCTTAGGTCGTGGTCTTATACTCAGTGATGCCGTTGGAGTTGATGGACTCACTTATCTTCCAAGCCTTCCGCTGTTATCGTATTAGATGGCCTTAAGCCATATTTATCATACTTATTCTGTTTTGAGATATTCGTTGTAATAAGTGTGTGATTGCTACTCTGTTATAAATCCTCCATTTGTACTGTGCGTGTCAGCATTACTGATCCAGGGATGACATTGGTGCACAGCAGCACAGACTGTTTTAGGTCTGGTCGCTACACACTACCTATTGGTGATAGCTTTCCCGATGAACAACTAAACGTCATAAATGCTTCTCGTACTGCTCCATGGTATGCTGATTATGCTAATTACATTGTTGCTAAATTTATACCACCTAGTTTCACATACCAGCAAAAGAGAAAGTCTTTCTACGATTTAAGACATTACTTCTGGGATGACACACATCTTTATAAAGAAGGAGTAGATCGTGTTATTAGGCGTTGTGTACCTGAGCATGAACAGGAACAGATCTTACGCAAGTGTCACTCCGAGGCTTATGGAGGACACCACGCTGGAGATAGAACTGCACACAAGGTATCACAATCCGGTTTTTATTGGCCTACTCTCTTCAAGGATGCTCGTAAGTTTGTCTTATCTTGTGATGAATGTCAAAGAATTGGTAACATTAGTAAACGTCAAGAAATGCCTATGAATTATTCGCTTGTTATTGAACCATTTGATGTTTGGGGCTTTGATTATATGGGACCTTTTCCTGCCTCTAATGGATATACACATATTTTAGTTGCTGTTGATTATGTTACTAAGTGGGTAGAAGCTATTCCAACTAGTAGTGCTGATCATAACACTTCTATTAAGATGCTTAAAGAAGTTATTTTTCCAAGGTTTGGAGTCCCTAGATATTTAATGACTGATGGTGGTTCACATTTTATTCATGGTGCTTTCCGTAAAATGCTTGCTAAGTATGATGTTAATCATAGAATTGCATCTCCTTATCACCCACAGTCTAGTGGTCAAGTAGAATTGAGTAATAGAGAACTCAAATTAATTTTGCAAAAGACTGTTAATAGATCTAGAAAGAATTGGTCCAAGAAACTTGATGATGCATTATGGCCTATAGAACTGCATATAAAAATCTTATGGGTATGTCTCCGTATAAAATGGTTTCTGGAAAAGCATGTCACTTACCTCTCGAACTAGAACATAAGGCATATTGGGCCATTAAAGAGCTCAACTATGATTTCAAACTTGCCGGTAGAATAGGTTATTTGACATTAGCTCACTTGATGAATGGAGAACCCAAGCCTATGAGAATGCCAAGTTGTTTAAAGAAAAAGTTAAAAGATGGCATGACAAAAGAATACAAAAGCGTGAGTTTAATGTAGGTGACTATGTATTGCTATACAACTCTCGCTTAAGATTTTTTGCAGGAAAACTTCTCTCTAAATGGGAAGGTCCTTACGTTATCGAGGAGGTCTATCGTTCCAGTGCCATAAAAATCAACAACTTCGAAGGCACAAATCCGAAGGTGGTGAACGGTCAAAGAATCAAACATTATATCTCAGGTAATCCTATAAATGTTGAAACTAATGTTATTGAAATCGTAACCCGAGAGGAATACATAAGGGACACTTTCGAGAATGTTTCAGACTCCGTAAAGGAATAGGTATGTGGTACGGTAAGTAAACCGACTCCAAAACAGTTCTCATGGCAACTTTTCTCCGTTTCGGAATATTTAGAAAAATAGGAAAATAAGAAGTAGTCCGGGAAGGACACGAGGCCTCCACGAGGGTGGAGGGCGCGCCCTACCTCCCTGGGCACGCCCCCTGCCTCGTGGGCACCTCGTGCGCTCTCCGGACTCCGTTTTCTTGCACGATACGTAGTTTGGTCGGTAAAAATTCATTATATAATCCCCCGAAGGTTTTGACTCCTGTATCACGCAAATATCCTCTATTTTCGTTTCGAGCTTTCTCTGCAGCAGATTTGGAGCAAGATGTCATCTCAGGATTCCGATGGAGAGAGCTATGTCTCATACCTCATTGTGGACCCAAAGACCTATGGGGATCTATCTCCTTGTGGTCGAACTACGGACGAGGAGGAGGATGCTCATTTGATGAGGATCAATGATTCAAGTTCGGAGGAGGAGGATGTCCCTCTACCTCAACCTGGGGATATGCACGTGAAATTCAAGAGATCTAGTCTCCCTAAGAGAGCTAAACTATCTAACAACCGATCTATTCCTTCTCGTTTTCGGCAGAAAAGCAAAGGAGATTTATGTGACAAGATCTTGAAGCTGGAATCGGAGGTCGATGATTTAAAGGAGGAAATTGCTCTTCTCAATTACAATATGAAGAAGCTAAAGACACAACTGTCATCATCAATAACTCCATCATCCCCTCCTCTGAAAGGGGAAGACTAAGTATATGGGTATGGGCACTCCCCTTGGCAACTGCCAAGCTTGGGGGAGGTGCCCCGGTATCGTATCACCATCACATCTCTATCTTTACCGTTTTCTTAGTTCGATCCTTTTAGTAATATCTTGATCTAGTAGAATAAAATTTTAGTATGATCTAGTTTTGAGTTTTGTCCCTCTATGTAATCGAGTCCGTGAGTTATATAATAAAGATTAGTGTTGAGTCAAGGGCTTGATTATTTTGCTATGATTTTGAGTGAATAAAAGAAAAAGAAAGAATAAAAGGAAATAAAGAGATCATATTGATCTTATGGAGAGTAATGACTTCACATAGAAAGAGTATGATGATTAAAAGTTGTTGTGAGGTTGCAAACATAGTTTTGGTCATCGTTGCAATTAATAGGAAGTAATAAAGAAAGAGAGGTTTCACATATAAATATACTATCCTGGACATCTTTTATGATTGTGAGCACTCATTAAAATATGACGTGCTAAAGAGTTGATGTTGGACAAGGAAGACAACGTAATGGGTCATGTTTTCTTATATCTGAGATAAAGTATATTGTCATGGATCATCCAACATGTTGAGCTTGCCTTTCCCCCTCATGCTAGCCAAATTCTTTGCACCAAGTAGAGATACTACTTGTGCTTCCAAATACCCTTAAACCCAGTTTTTCCATAAGAGTCCACCATATCTACCTATGGATTGAGCAAGATCCTTCAAGTAAGTTGTCATCGGTGCAAGCAATAAAAATTGCTCTCTAAATATGTATGACTTATTAGTGTGGGAGAAAATAAGCTTTATACGATCTTGTGATGTGGAAGAAATAAAAGCGACCGACTGCATAATAAAGGTCCACATCATAAGTGGCAATATAAAGTGACGTTCTTTTGCATTAAGATTTCGTGCATCCAACCATGAAAGCGCATGGCAACCTCTGCTTCCCTCTGCGAAGGGCCTATCTTCTACTTTTATCTCTTACCCTTATGCAAGAGTCATGGTGATTTTCACCTTTCCTTTTTACATTTTATCCTTTGGCAAGCCTAGTGTGTTGGAAAGATCCTGATATATATATATCTAATTGGATGTAAGTTAGCATGAGCTATTATTGTTGATATTACCCTTGAGGTAAAAGGTTTGGAGGCGAAACTATAAGCCCCTATCTTCCTCTGTGTCCGATTGGAACTCCGTAACCACAAGTATTGTGTGAGTGTTAGCAATTGTGAAAGACTAAATGATAGTTGAGTATGTGGGCTTGCTGAAAAGCTCTGACATAGACTCTTTCTGATGTTATGATAAATTGCAGTTGCTTCAATGACCGAGATTATAGTTTGTTAGTTCTCAATGAAGTTTCTGATTCATACTTGACATTGTAAATAGATTATTACTTGAGCATAAGAAATAATATGTCAATATCCATATATGTTGCTGTTATAAGAATGATCATGATGCCCTCATGTCCGTATTTTATTTTATTGACACCTCTGTCTCTAAACATGTGGACATATTTATCGTTATCGGCTTCCGCTTGAGGACAAGCGAGGTCTAAGCTTGGGGGAGTTGATACGTCCATTTTGCATCATGCTTTTATATCAACATTTATTGCATTATGGGCTGTTATTACACATTATGTCACAATACTTATGCCTATTCTCTCTTATTTTACAAGGTTTACATAAAGAGGGAGAATGCCGACAGCTGGAATTCTGGGCTGGAAAAGGCGCAAATATTAGAGACCTATTCTGCACAACTCCAAAAGTCCTGAAACTCCACAGAAGTTATTTTTGGAAATAATAAAAAATACTGAGCGAAGAAAATACCAGAGGGGACCCACACCCTAGGCACGAGGGTAGGGGGCGTGCCCCCTGCCTCATGGGCCCCCTGGTGGCCCTCCGGTGCCCATCATCTGCTATATGAAGTCTTTGTCCGGGAAAAAATCATAAGCAAGCTTTCGGGACGAGACTCCGCCGCCACGAGGCGGAACCTTGGCGGAACCAATCTAGGGCTCCGGCGGAGCTGTTCTGCCGGGGACACTTCCCTCCGGGAGGGGGAAATCATCGCCATCGTCATCACCAACGCTCCTCTCATCGGGAGGGGGCCAATCTCCATCAATATCTTCACCAGCACCATCTCCTCTCAAACCCTAGTTCATCTCTTGTATTCAATTCTTGTCTCTAAGTCAGGGATTGGTACCTGTAGGTTGCTAGTAGTGTTGATTACTCCTTGTAGTTGATGCTAGTTGGTTTATTTGGTGGAAGATCATATGTTCAGATCCTTTATGCATATTAATACTCCTCTAATTATGAACATGAATATGCTTTGTGAGTAGTTACGTTTGTTCCTGAGGACATGGGAGAAGTCTTGCTATTAGTAGTCATGTGAATTTGGTATTCGTTCGATATTTTGATGAGATGTATGTTGTCTCTCCTCTAGTGGTGCTATGTGAACGTCGACTACATGACACTTCACCATTATTTGGGCCTAGAGGAAGGCATTGGGAAGTAATAAGTAGATGATGGGTTGCTAGAGTGTCAGAAGCTTAAACCCTAGTTTATGCGTTGCTTCGTAAGGGGCTGATTTGGATCCATATGTTTCATGCTATGGTTAGGTTTACCTTAATACTTCTTTTGTAGTTGCAGATGCTTGCAATAGGAGTTAATCATAAGTGGGATGCTTGTCCAAGTAAGGACGACACCCAAGCACCGGTCCACCCACATATCAAATTATCAAAGTACCAAACGTGAATCATATGAACGTGATGAAAACTAGCTTGGCAATAATTCCCATGTGTCCTCGGGAGCGCTTTTCTCTATATAAGAGTTTGTCCACGCTTGTCCTTTGCTACAAAAAGGATTGGGCCACCTTGCTGCACTTTATTTACTTTTGTTACTTGTTGCTCATTACAAATTATCTTATCACAAAACTATCTGTTACCTATAATTTCAGTGCTTGCAGAGAATACATTGCTGAAAACTGCTTATCATTTCCTTCTGCTCCTCGTTGGGTTCGACACTCTTACTTATCGAAAGTACTATGATAGATCCCCTATAGTTGTGGGTCATCAGCTTCTTGCAAACCGGAGATTCTCTCAACAAGCCTCGTGGTTCCGAGAGGGAACGTGTCACCTTTGTGTGCGAAACGATATACGCTGCCTCCCCCTGATTTTCTTTACAGAGGCAACATAGAACTATACGAGTGCCCTGTTAAATTTTGGAATTATTCCAGGTTCGTTTGACCTTTTTATGCATTAATTGAGTTTCTAGACATTTAATGTGCATAATTCAAATTTGAACTGCAAGCACATGCTCCGACGCACTAAAGTTGGTTGAAAAATCACATGTGTGTCATTGGGTGAATTTCTAGGTCCTATGCAAGAAATGGGAATGAAATTCAAACATCTGGGCATTGTGACTCGGCCGAGAACATTGAAAAACTTGTTTTTTAAATTCCTGTAAATCTAAAACTCGCCTGGAAATCATGAAACTTGGCATGGTGTCATGTCATGCACTAACATGTTGTGGTAAAAAAATATTGGCTGAATTGGAACAAGTTTTGGTATAAGCTTCTTGCCAAACGGAGCTTCTCTCAAGAAGGCTCATGGTTCGAAGAGGGAACGTGTCACCTTTGTGTGATAAACGATATACGCTGCCCCCCTGATTTTCTTTACAGAGGCAACATAGAACTATGTGAGTGTCGTGTTAAATTTTGGAATTATCCCGGGTTCGTTTGGCCTTTTTTATATATTAATTGAGTTTCTGATCATTTAATGGGCATAATTCAAATTTGAACTACAAGCACATGCTCCAGTGCAGCAAAGTTGGTTGAAAAATAACATGTGTGTCCTCGGGTGAATTTTAGGTCCCATGCAAGAAATGGGAATGAAATTCAAACATCTGGGCATCGTGGATCAGCCAAGAACATTGAGAAATTTGGTTTTCAAATTCTTGCAAATCCAAAAGACGCCTGAAAATCATGAAACTTGGCATGGTGTCATGTCACGGTACTAACATGCTGTGGTAAATTTTTTGGCCGAATTGGAACAAGTTTTGGTATAAGCTTCTTGCAAACCGGAGCTTCTCTCAAGAAGGCTCATGGTTCTGAGAGGGAACGTGTCACCTTTGTGTGCGAAACGATATACGCTGCCTCCCTGATTTTCTTTACAAAGGCAACATAGAACTATATGAGTGTCGTGTTAAATTTTGGAATTATTCTGCCTTTGTTTGGCCTTTTTTATACATTAATTGAGTTTCTAGTCATTTAATGTGCATAATTCAAATTTGAACTACAAGCACATGCTCCAGTGCAGCAAAGTTGGTTGAAAAATCACATCTGTGTCCTCAGGTAAATTTCTAGGTCCCATGCAAGAAATGTGAATGAAATTCAAACATCTGGGCATTGTGGCTCAGCCGGAAACATTGAGAAACTTGGTTTTTTAATTCATGTAAATCCAAAACACCCATGAAAATCATGAAACTTGGTTTGGTGTAATGAAATGGCACCAACATGATGTGGTAATTTTGCTGCCTGGTTTGCGAAGGCGCACACATTAACAATCAACAAAGTCATTTTGGAACTAGTGCTGTCACGTTACATTCGAAAATACAAGTATTATTGAAATCGTGGGCGTTCTACTTACCATTTACGTGCCACCACACATCCCCTTTTTTGTTGGCTAGGAGGCGCCGTGTGGGGTTAATATTTGAGTACGGGAGGCGTGCGATCAGACCCCTGTGCGTGCTTATCGGGAGGAGAGCCCTTTGACCTCCATCTGCCGCCCACCTCTATCCCATGGTCTCCATTAATAGTGCCCGAGCCCCTGGTTAATGGTGTGGCTATGTCTCACTCTGTCGGCGTCCTAGGAACGAGGGTACCCAGACCTAACTGCCTGCGGCCCATGGTGTGGCTCCCTCAGCGGCCCGGTACGGCCCAACTTCAGCAGCAACAACTGAAGACCCTCGCGAGGGGCCAAGCCTCGAGACGGACGACACCAAGACCTCCCTGGAGGCGGCTTCACTAGGCTAGCTCCTGAGGAGCGGGGGTCTCAATACAAGGGGCACCTCATGAGGTTCATATGATGTGAGCCATGACGATCAAGGCTAGGCGGGCGCCAGCGGGCGCAGTGCACCAGTTTCCTCTTTGGTGCCAAGGAGGCAAGCGCAGGCGCGGAGTCCCGAGGAATCAAGCAAAGGTTTCCATATCAGTGCAACGAGACCAATTCCGCCAGGACGGCAGAACGGAGGTCATCACGGAGCCCACCGCAGCGTCACCACCAAAGCCTTTGCAGGCGAAGACTACTTTTGTCAGGATAGCTTGTACTAGTTGTACCCCTTCAAATTCGGCCGTGGTGGGATCCCTTCACGCCTACATTTGGGAAGAGGACCAAGGACACTATAAATAGGAGTTTGCCACCACCATAGGGAAGACGGATAGATTCCACCGAAGCCACATCACCAGCACATCAAGCTCAAGAACACCTCTCCTCGTGAGGCTGTTCATCCACTGTACTAGTTCATCCTCAGCCCCTCGAGGCAATCCACCAGAAAGCTGGAGTAGGGTATTACACCGCAAGGTGGCCCGAACCAGGATAAACTGCCGTGTCTCTTGTCCCTTGGGTTCGCCGAGCTAGGCCTAGGGATCCTCGGGCAGGCGGATCAGGAAGAGAGAGTTCTTTGCACACACCCCAGAGTTCAAACCTCTCAAGGGTCTGCGGAACCCCGAATCCGACATTTGGCGCGCCAGGTAGGGGTGTGTCAAAGCCGCTCTTCCATCGACCGACTCTCCGCGATTCCACGATCTTCATGGAGGATGCTCGTCAAGCCCGTGCCGAGCACCGAGCTGCTCTTGCCGCTCGCGTCGCCTAGACGGCGCCCGTCGGCGGGCCTCCTCGGCGTTCTCCATCACCCGCTGCCAACACCGCCACCGGCCCGGCCGGGCACGAGCAGCAAGCTTTGTCGTTGTACCCCTCCGTGCGGCAGGACGGATGCACCGCCACCCCGTCGCTGACTCCGGCTGGTTCGTCATCTCACGCTCGCCGCGGGCCGGCGGATGCGCATGCCTCACTACTCATGGCGCGCGAGCTCCTACGCTACCGCCCCATCGACGACCTCTACGAAGACTGGCTGGACTGCATCGCCGAGCTTGTCAGCGCCGCTGGGGGCTCTCCTGCACCGTCCCTCTCGCTACCTCGCCCGCCTCCTGCCGCAGGCGATGTAGCCCATGGAGCGCCTCCACCACCTCCCCGTCAACACGCCATCCTCGGACTGAGTCGCGCTAACCCGTGGTGCGACCCACCGCACAGGGCGCCCGCACGCGAAGAGAAAAGCTGCCAGGAGGTCCAGCAGCCGCAAGAAGGTGCTTCAGCGCTCCCTGCACCACCGCGTCAAGACCGCGCACCGCCTGCGGTGGTGGAGCGTGAGTACCAAGACCAGGCTGCCCTTCCATGATGGGCTCCAGTGACCATCGCGGGCTGCCGTGCCTTCACCCCTGAGCTACGCAGCGTCGTCTGGCCGGGCAAGTTCAAGCACGACCTGCCTCCACGCTACGACGGCACTCGCGACCCCTGCGGAGTTCCTGCAGCTCTACGAGCTGAGCATCGAGGTGGCCAGCGGCGACGAGAAGGTCATGGCGAACTGGTTTCCCATGGCCCTCAAGGATGGCGCGCGTTCGTGGCTCCTGAACCTGCCCGCGGGATCGATCTCCTCCCGGGGCGAGATGCGCGAGCATTTCGTCGCCAACTTCCAGGGGACGCGCGACCGCCCGCCTACCGCGGGTGACCTGCGGCGCATCAATTAGCAGCCAGGGGAGACCCTGCAGAAGTACATCCAGTGCTTCAACAACGTTCTCCTCAAGATCCCCAAGGTCTCGGACGAGGCCATCATCTCGGCGTTCTTCGATGGTGCCCGCGATGTCAAGATGAAGGAGGAGCTCGCCATCCACGAGGACGTGTGTATGGATCTGGAGATGTTCAACATGGCAACCAAGTGCGTGAGAGCTGAGAGGGGCGCCTCTCCCTCCTCGAGCTCCCCGCGGCCGATCCAGAAGACAAGAAGGCCAAGGTCAAGGACGTGAAGCGCAAGGGGGCTGCCGTGCTCGCGGCAGAGCCAGACATGAAGGGCGGCTGCGACCACCCAGAATCGTCCAAGGGAAGCCATTCTTCCTGTGTCTTCCACAACGTGCACAACCACAACACCAATGACTGTCAAGAGCTCAGGGCCATACACGACAGACGCCTCGGTCGACACCCCGAGCGCAACGATCGAGGCTATGACCGTGGAGGAGGTCGAAGTGGAGGACGCTCGGACGACCACGGCCCCAACCAGGAGTGGCGCGACTAGCCTCGTGAGGACCGATGGCAAGGCCAGCCTTGTGAGGGCACCTGGAGAGACCAGCCTCGTGAGGACCGTCCTCAGGGCAATGCTAACCTCCCTCCACTGCCACCACCACCAAGAAGGAACGACGAACACCACCAGGACGCGGGGGCTGGGGGCTTCCAGAAGCCTCGCGCCATCGCCTGCATCCTAGGTGGCGCTCAGGCCCTGGCCTCCCAGCGCATCTTCAAGTAGATCGCTCGTGAGGTGAACGCGGCCCTCCCGAGGCTTGAGGCCACGCGTCCGCTCAGGTGGTCCAAGTGCACCATCAGCTTCAGCTCATCCGACCAGCTCAAGTGCGCGGCGAGTACCGGCGCCCTCCCGATGCTCTGCTCGCCCGTCATCAGCAATGTCCCTGTAGACCCTCATCGATGGCGGCACGGGGCTCAATGTTCTTTCCATCGAGACGTTCGACCGTCTCCAAGTGCCATATGATCAGCTGCGGCCCACCAAGCCCTTCTTAGGAGTGACCGATGTCTCCACCACCCTGATAGGGCAGATCCGCCTCCCTGTCACCTTCGGCCAGCGCGACAACTACCGCACCGCGCTCATCGACTTCGACGTTGCCCACATCGCCTTCCGTACAACACCATCCTTGGATATCCGGCCCTGGCCAAGTTCATGGCGGTGACCCACCATGGCTACAACGTCCTCAAGATGCTAGGGAACTGCGACATCATCATGATCGCCTGCGAGGAGAAGGACGCGGTGTGCTCCCTCGAGCGCGCCTAGCAGGCTGCGGCGATCGAAGACCCAGACCGCGAAGGCGCCATCTACCCTCCTGAGGCTATCCCCAAGAAGAAGAAGCAGCTGCCCCGCCAAGAACCTCAGGAGTGCGGTGTCTCCAGCCACACCACCTCAGGACCTGCGCCCACGGATGGGGTGCCTCCCTCTCTCGCATAGGAAGGTGCGCCTGGCGCTCTCCTCAGGCTGGGCTCGCGGGCTCTCTTCTGGAGGGCCTCTGACTTAGCCAACGTCACGAGGGAGCCGCTCAGGCACCACGTGGAGGCATGCTTAATCGCACGCTTCCCGCATGAGGGCACGAGGCACGGGGTGCCCGGTGCTCAGGAGTTCATCACCAGGACCACTGAGGAGCTTGAAGAGGCGAGAGCCATACGCGGCGACCGCCGCCTGCCACCTGGCGCGGCTCCTTGTCCTGGCGAGGACAATGAGCTACGCGTCTGCATCGACATTCCAGGGCTCAACAGGGCCGCATCCCAGGAACGCTTCTGGCCCTGACACGCTGGTCGGTGTGTGGGTCCACCTCATAGCTATGTTCGTATGCCATTCAGCTTGCTGAACGCGGCTGAGGGAGTCCTGGATTAGGGGGTCCTCGGACAGCCGGACTATATACTCTAGCTGGACTGTTGGACTATGAAGATACAAGATTGAAGACTTCGTCCCATGTCCGGATGGGACTCTCGTTGGCGTGGAAGGCAAGCTTGGCAATTCAAGTATATAGATCTCCTCCCTTGTAACCGACTCTGTGTAACCCGAGCCCCCTCCGGTGTCTATATAAACCAGAGGGTTTAGTCCGTAGGACAACAACAATCATACCATAGGCTAGCTTCTAGGGTTTAGCCTCTACGATCTCGTGGTAGATCAAATCTTGTAATACTTATATCATCAAGATCAATCAAGCAGGAAGTAGGGTATTACCTCCATCGAGAGGGCCCGAACCTGGGTAAACATCGTGTCCCCCGTCTCCTGTAACCATCCGCCTTAGACGCACAGTTCGGGACCCCCTACCCGAGATCCGCCGGTTTTTACACCGACATTGGTGCTTCCATTGAGAGTTCCACTGTGTCATCGCGATAAAGGCTTGATGGCTCCTTCGATCATCGACAACGATGCGATCCAGGGCGAGGCTTTCCTCCCCTGACAGATCTTCGTATTTGGCGGCTTCGTACTACGGGCCAACTCGCTTGGCCATCTGGAGCAGATCGAGAGCTACGCCCCTGGCCATCAGGTCAGGTTTGGAAACTTGAACTATGCTGCCGACATCCGCGGAGACTTGATCTTCGACGGATTCGAGCCCATGTTAGGTGCGCTGCACAGCCACGACGAGCATGACTTAGCTCTGCCATCGGACAGTGTTCGGGAGATCACACCTACAACTACTCCGGCCCTCAATCCGGAGCAGATCGTGCCGTCCGAGGATGGGTGGATAGACCCCGCCACGGAGGCCGCGCACGCAGCGGCGATAGAGCCGAACGCTGACTTCACTTCCTACGAGACCCGTGTTGCCGGACACTTGGATTCGTCCCCGGCCACGGGCTCCGAACCGCCTGCGTCCGTGCCTATCGAATCTGATTGGGCACCGATCATGGAGTTTTCCTCCGCGGATATCTTTCAGCACTCACCACTGGGCGACGTGCTAAACTCATTGAGGTCTCTCTCCTTGTCAGGAGACCCTTGGCCGAACTATGTCCGACTAGAGTGGGATGCGGACGACGAAGAAATTCGCTGCCCACCCACCATCCACTTAGTAACCACCGTCGACGATTTAACCGACATGCTCGATTTCGGCTCCGAAGACATCGACGGTATGGATGACGATGCAGGAGACGAACAGGAACCACCGCCCACAGGGTGCTGGACTGCCACCTCATCATATGATATATACACGGTGGACACCCCCAAAGAAGGCGATGGCGATAAGGCAACGGAGGATAATCCCTCCAAGAAGCAATCCAAGCACCGGCGTCAGTGGCGCCGCTCTAAGTCCCGCCATAGCAAAAGCAGCGATACCGGCACAAGAGACAATAATGCTCCGGATAGTGCCGAAGACGACGACAATCCCCTCTATCCAGACCTCGAGCGGGAGGATGAACAAGCTAGCCCTCCGGAATAGGCAGCAGACGGAGAATCAGAGGATGACAATTACATGCCTCTCTCCGAAGACGAGGTGAGCCTCGGCGACGAAGAATTTATCGTGCCTGGGGATCCCGTCGAGCAGGAGCGCTTCAAGCGCCGGCTTATAGCCACAACAAACAGCCTGAAGAAAAAGCAACAACAGCTTCGAGCTGATCAAGATCTGCTAGCGGATAGATGGACTGAGGTCCTGGTGGCCGAGGAATACGAACTCGAGCGCCCAACCAAGAGTTACCCAAAGCTCAGGTTGCTACCCCAACTCGAGGAGGAAGCATTAAAACCTACATTACCAGCATATGATGCGGCTGATCGGCCACCTCGTGGCCGAGACAGAGTGGCATATCAGCCCGACACAGAGGCGCCGCACACTCCCTATGCTTCACTGACGAAGTAATGGATCACGAATTCCGAGAAGGGTTTAAACCCGTAAACATTGAATCATATGATGGTACTACAGACCCTGCGGTATGGATAGAAGACTTCTTCCTCCACATTCACATGGCCCGCAGGGATGATCTACACGCCATCAAGTATCTCCCGCTAAAACTCAAAGGGCCGGCTCGGCATTGGCTGAATAGCTTGCCGACAAACTCTGTCGGAAGTTGGGAGAGCCTGGCAGATGCATTCCTGGACAATTTCCAGGGCACTTATGTGCGACCGCCAGATGCTGACGATTTAAATCATATAACTCAGCAGCTAGGGGAATCAGCCAGGAAATTCTGGACCCGGTTCCTAACTAAGAAGAACCAAATTGTCGACTATCCGGATGCAGAGGCCTTAGTGGCATTTAAGCATAACATCCGTGACGAGTGGCTCGCCCGGCACCTCGGCCAAGAGAAGCCAAAATCCATGGCAGCCCTCACGACACTTATGACCCACTTTTGCGCGGGCGAAGATAGCTGGTTGGCTCGTAGTAACAACACAGCAAGCAAATCTGTCACATCAGAGGCTAGGGATAGCAACGGCAAACCACGACGCAACAAACACAAGCGCCGCAAATATGGTGAAAACGCCGAAGATACGGCAGTTAATGCCGGGTTTAGTGGCTCAAAGTCCGGTCAGCGGAAAGGGCCACTCAAAAATAACAATTCGGGTCTATCTAGTCTGGACCGCATACTCGATCGCCAATGCCAAATTCAATGCACCCCAGGAACGCCAGCCACCCATACCAACAGAGAATGCTGGGTCTTCAAACAAGCCGGCAGGGCAAGTGCCAAAAATAGAGAGGGGGGGTCTCAAAGCGATGATGGCGACGAAGAGCCCAGATCACCGAACACCGGAGGGCAAAAGAAATTTCCCCCGCAAATCCAAACGGTGAACATGGTAAACACCACCCAAATTCCCAACCTGGACCGGATACGCACCCTTAGGGATGCCGCCTTAACGGAACTAGTCGTCCCACAATATAAACTAGGGCCGGTCACCTTCAACCGCACGTATCGTCCGGTTAACGCCAATCAGGGCAATCCAGCCGCACTAGTCCTTGACTCAATAATTGACGGGTTCCACCTCACACGAGTCCTTATGGACGGAGGCAGCAGTCTAAACCTGGTTTACCAGGACACAGTGCGCAAGATGGGCATCGATCATTCGGTGATCAAACCCACTAAAGCCACTTTCAGAGGCATTATACTAGGTGTGGAAGCCAGCTGTACAGGCTCCATCGCCCTTGAGGTAGTCTTCGGACCACCAGACAACTACCGTACCGAAGAGTTAATCTTCAAAATCGTCCCTTTCCACAGTGATTATCAGGCACTGCTCGGACGAACCGCATTCGCTCGATTCAATGCGGTGCCACATTATGCCTACCGTAAGCTCAAAATGCCCGGTCCACGCGGCGTCATCATGGTCATCGGCAAGGACGAACTTTACTTCGGCATCAACGAGTACACCGCTGCCTTAACAACAGAAGCAACAAGCAGCACCTTGCAGCCGAACCTCGAGTCGACGACCAGGCTCCCGGACACCGTCAAAGGACTCCGAGCTACTTCGCGGCAGGATAGCCCAGCTCGTCCAAAGCTCAATTAAGCACTCTGGTGAAGGCCAGGACAGGCCGCACTTAGCGGCTCAACCGCTCTTCGGCACGCAAACATTTCTTACATTTCCTTCGCAGGTTCACCTTTGTGCCGACCAGGACGGGCGATATGGAGACAGCTCGAACACGCAAGGGAATCCTTAGATATTCCCCGCGATGACCATCCGACTATACTCCGGATCCGCACACAGCTTCCTCCCCCTTGTCTCAGCAGGTTCCACAGTCATATTTCCTTTTTATCACATTACCTGTACTTATACGCATCGACGTACTATTCAAATACAACTTCTGAATTCATATGATGCTTATCTGCTGTTATTTCTTATTAAAATTATTTTATCAAATGGCATCCGTACACCACAATATGCCTTCAAACATGCCAGGGGCTTCATTTCACCCATAATATGGCAATAAAGTCCGAACACCCTCGCGGAAGTTCGGCACCCCGAACCTATAGCATTATATGCATCAGCTCCGAGTCATGTCTTGGGTCGATAGTTGGGTTTGCCCGGCTCCCACATTTTGGTACCTTACGTTCCGCTATATCGGCTAAGGTAGCACTGGGAGAACTACTGCGATTGTGTCCCGGTTCTTCCGGACGAGCACCTCAGTAGAGAAAGCCAAAAACTGGCTGTCATGATACGGCGAGAGCTGGTCAGCTGTTCGAGAGGTTGTAAAATCTTCAAGGATTTCCCCCGCATAATGCCATAACCAATGCAGCATGCGATGGATCGGTTTTTTCTTCCGATCAGGTGCTTATAGAGCCCCTCGTGCGGTCTTCCGAACACCAGGGGCTGCGCCTACCTTCCTAAAGCTCCTATGGCTAAGTGAGAGCGATAAAGCCGTATAGTCCGATTGCCTGGTTCGTTGTGCTGAACACCTCCTTCGAAGGACCCAAAACTGGGATAAAGAGTGATCAGTTCTATCCCGAACACCCCCGTACTTCTTACGTGGGGCAGAAGCCGACGACTGGCCAACTCTTAGGATTAATATATAAAACGGTTGTGCAGGAGGATAAACTTTTATATAACAGGAAATAAATAATATAAATGACCTTGTTCAGACATTACAAAGGACAACATGATTTGCATTCATGGAAATATAATGTCCTTGTTACATAGCTCCGCTGCAAGTTAGGATCCTTTCAGGACACTCTCATAATATAATTCGGGCTTGCGGTGCTCCTTCCCCTCTGGCGGTCCTTCGGTCATCAGCTTTTCAGCATCCATCTTCCCCCAGTGCACCTTTGCGCGGGCGAAGGCCATTCGCGCACCCTCTATACAGACCGACCGCTTAATGACATCAAGTCGAGGGCATGCACTCACAAGCCGCTTCATGAGCCCAAAGTAGCTGCTTGGAATTGGCTCGGCGGGCCATAGCCGGATAATCAGATCGTTCATGGCTAGTTCCGCCACCTTATGCAGTTCGATCAGCTGTTTCAGTTGATCGACAAAAGGCACCGGATAATTCGGTGCCAAATACTGCGTCCAGAAGAGCTTCTCCGCGGTGTTCCTTTCTTCGGCTCGATAGAATTGGGCGGCATCCGATATGCTGTGGGGCAGCTCGGCAAATACCCCTGAGAAATCCGAATTCAAAATTAGAAACATAGTTTTCTCCTTAAATACTTGCCTTACATGGAAAAAGCCTTACCCGCCGCGATCTTCCTCGCCTCTTGGATCCCCTGCAGGGCGATTTGGGTTCCCCCCGGGCATCGCTCGTGGCCTAATGCGCCTTGGTGAGTTTGGATTCTCTCTCCGTTAAACTCCGCTCCAAGGTCTCGCATTTCTTCATGGCTTCTTGCAGCTCCTGCTCAGCTTTAATAACCCTGGCCTCGTACTTCGCACGAAGAGCCTGCTCTGTGGTTGCCTTTTTCTCGGCCTCGGCCACAGCCTTCTTAAGAGCCTCGACTTCGGTCACCATCCCTAGCGCAAATCATGAAGCCTATTTCATCATATTGAAACTTCATTCGCAATAAACGCGAAGAAGAATTGTGCATACCTTGTTTATCTCCCAACTGCATTTTCAACTGGCCAAGTTCTTCTTTGGCCCGCTCTAGACTTTGATTCAGTCCGGAGATCTCCGCAGTGTGAGAGGCAGCAGCCGCTACAGACGCCTGCTTATAAAAGAAGAGAAATAGATGTCATTCAATGAGTCTTCCCGCGAACATAAATTTGATCCTCTGTCCGGTTCTTTCTTTCACCGAACAGTGTATCAGGGGCTACTATCCATACCATGACACTCTTCGAAACCTCATAAAACATACCTCAAAACCTTTTATAAGGCTGATACAGGCTCCATTCAGTCCACTCTCAGCAGACTAAATCTCCTCAATCACCGCACCCATAAGGGCACGGTGTTCATCGACGATGGAGGCGCTCTTCAGCGCCACCAACAAAGCATCTGACACCTCTGGTTGGACAGAGGTTACAGGTGGAACAGGCATGCCCCCTCCAGCTGAGAGAGGCTGTCTGCCTGATTCTGGAGCAGTACTGGTCTTCGGAACTGCATCCGGCTGGGAGCCGAATTCCAGATAGCCCCCGCCGTCAGCTCCCATGGGAATTTTCTCCCCCATGTGTCCGGCCCCTGAAGTTTGACCTCCAGGCGCCACCTTCACGGTCTCTTTCCTCTCCTCCTGGGCCGGGGTCCCTCTGGGATGAAGCCTCGGTGATATTCACCTATTTGAAGGAAGGGGCCTTCGGGGGCGTCCCGCTCTCCATAGCATCCAAGCTCAGCGAATCCTCTGATGAGGATTGTTTGGTACGGGACCTCGCCGGACTACCAAAAATATGGCTCAGGTTAAAATATTATGCCATGATGAGTTTGGACGCATAAACGCACTCAGATTCAATATACTCACGAATTCACGAGGGGCTGGGCCCTGGGATCCCATGCTGGGCCGCTGTCGGCGGCGGCAGTGGACTCCTCTGGAAGAGGAGCCTTTCCCCTGTAAGGCGACTCGGCCTCCAAGTGTGCGGAGGCCGTCCTCTTCCTTCTTCCCCCCGCAGGGGACTCATCTTCCTCCTCGTCCTCTTCGGAGGCGGAACGGGCATCAGAGCCTTCGGGTATTGTGTCCTAAGTGCCGCGGCAACGAAGGCCGCCCCGGGTCTTTTTGGCCTCCTTCTCGTCCGTCTTCTTCGGCACCTTGTAAGGCGCCGGGACCAGCATCTTCGTCAGAAGTGGGACGGCCGGTTCTTCGGGCAGCGGGGCTGGACAATGGATCCGCTCCGCCTTCTTCGTCCAGCCCTAGGAGAGTTGTGGAAAACACATTAAGCGCTTCCCTTGGGTTATGCGGATAAAAAGTATGATGACTTACCGAACTTGCAGGGCGGGACAGTTGGTACCCGCGGTCTTTGGCGGAGTCCGGCCATGATTTGCTGGACTTGGAAAGCACCTTCCAGATGTCCTTGTGCGAGGAGCCGAAGAGCTCTCGCAGGGTTTGGTGCTTGGCCGGATCGAATTCCCATAGATTGCAAGTCCGGTGTTGACAAGGCAGGATCCGGCGAACTAACATCACCTGGACTACTGTAGCGACCAGACCTCAAACAGTCTGTGCTGCTGTGCACCAGTGTCGTCCCTGGATCAGTAATGCTGACACGCACAGTACAAATGGAGGATTTATAACAGAGTAGCAATCACACACTTATTACAACGAATATCTCAAAAGAGAATAAGTATGATAAATATGGCTTAAGGCCATCAAATACGATAATAGCGGAAGGCTTGGAAGATAAGTGAGTCCATCAACTCCAACGGCATCACTGAGTATAAGACCACGACCTAAGGCACCTTACTCGTCGTCTGAAAAGTCTGCAACATGAAACGTTGCAGCCCGAAAATGGGTCAGCACATGGAATATGCTGGCAATGTAACACATAGAGAGTAATGAACAGAATAATGATATACTACATGCATATATGGCTGGTAGAAAGCTCTATGGTTACAGTTTTGCGAAAAGCCAATTTTTCCCTACTTCAAAGGAATAAATTTTATTTAACTATCATGGTGGTTGTGAAACATTGAGAAGGTACCTCCAACTCAATCCCAATTAAGTGTCATCATTAACCCAACAAAATTAATTAAAGTAACATGATGATGAGATTCAGATGATAATCCAGGTACTAGATACTCAAGATGTCCATAACCGGGGACACGGCTAATCATGATTAGTTTGTACACTCTGCAGAGGTTTGTGCACTTTTCCCCACAAGACTCGATCTCCTCGCTTGATTCTCGCACTACATGATGTTTGAGAAACGGATGACCAAGACACAGTCTTTCAGAAGCGTTAACTCTCTACTCCGGGTAGACAGTACCACCTACATCCCCTACATCTGCTAGTCTACCTCTTCAAGATCTCACACAACCTAATCAACTATGCTAGAGCCCATAATAGCTTGTGGCTGCACATGGAAGTTTCTAGCATGAATAATCTCATGATCCCTTTGAGCCTGGGTGGCGGTCCATAGGATGATCACACGGGTACTCCGGGATATCCAAAAATACAGGCAGCACTAGGTTCTCCAGGTGCCTCAATCCACCCAGATGTGAGTTTTAGTTGCCACCTTAAATAAACCATTAATTAACAATCTCACATCTGTCGTGAATATCTCTCGACCCAATCCACGTCTACAAGCATAGCATAGCAGTATAAGCAAAACGCAGAAGTAACTCCCAAGGGTTTGATAATAAAGGTCAATAGGTACTACCTCAACTACTTCCCAATACCCACAATTTAATTAGATCCTAACCATGCAATGTTTGAGGATTGATCTAATGCAATAAAACTGGGTAGTGAAAAGTATGATCAAAGTGTTACTTGCCTTGCTGATGATCCGTGAAACCTAGAGATTCGAAGTAGCAAGCGGCGCACTCTGGGTACTCTATCGCAAACAAACAAGCAAACAATAAGTACTCATCTCATGCACAAGTAAAACTCAAATAAATAACTAACCAGAAAGTTCAACTTAAGAACTCCGGTTTGCAAAAAGATTCAACTCAAACGAAGCAACGAAAGTCAAACGGCGAAAGAAACAAGCTTCGTTTACTAATCTGGATCTAGGTCAAATTTTACAGTGGCAAAACTTGTTTGAGTGGGCTAAACGGAAAGAGAATTTCGAGACGAAACTCTTGGCGCTTGAATCGCCTTATTCCGATAAACGAGCGAAAAGTTAAATAAAAACGAAGATCTGATCGGAAATCACGATCTGGAATAATCGCGGAAAATCCGACAAAAAGAAAAACTGACGAACAGTTAAACGAACGAACGTTTGTTAACAGCGAAAATCCGACGAACACGTTCGTTAAAACGAACGGGTCGGTGAATGTTCACTAATTAATAAAACCAAACAAAAATAAACCGATCTATGAAAAAATTAGGGTTTCGAAAAAAATAAAAAATAAACCAAATCATTTTTTTTAGAAAAAATCGGACTCGGCGGCGGCGGCTTCGGCTACCTCGGCGGGCAGCTCCGGCGGGGCTCCGGCGGGGCAGGCGAG
>NC_057799.1:236512532-236547792 GCF_018294505.1 Triticum aestivum
GGCGGGCGGCGTGCTCGAGCCGGACTCGGCGGCGGCGCGCGAGCCGTGCTCGGGAGGGAGACGACGCGGGGACGGGCCGGCCTGGCTCGGCTGGGCCTCGGCCCAGTCGGGCGCGGGATTTTTTTTTAAAATACGCCGAATCTAAAAAAATCGTAGAAAAATAAATAAAAATCCAAAAATGCTAAAACAAAATTTTCCCGTCTAATTAAAATAATTAGAACGAGATGAACATTTTCTTGGCCCAAAAATGCAGTTTTGAAAACGTGCAATTTTTTTAATGCAATTAAAATTGCAAATAAAATCCAAATAAAATCCAATATTTGATTTTAATATTTTTCCTCCAATATTTAAATTATTGTGGAGAAGTCATATTTTCTCCTCTCATTTATTTTAATATAAAATATTTTTCGGGGAGAAAAATAATTAAAACCAAAAATCCTCGTTCTATTATTTGATTAAAAATCAAATATGAAAAACCGGGAAAATCCCCAACTCTCTCCGAGGGTCCTTGAGTTGCTTAGGATTTATCGAGGATTTGCCAAAATGCAATAAAATATGCTATGCAATGATGATCTGATGCATAACATTCCAAATTGAAAATTTGGGATGTTACAACTACATTGACAAGTTCAATGTTCTTGTCTCCCATATCTTTAACGCGCGTCTGGAGCACCGAGAGTTCGTCGGATGAGGACCAGTTCAGGTCCTTCTTGACCCAGGATGTAAGCCGCAGGGGGCACCGGATCGAAACTCGGGAGTAGCGGCCCATTCCATGCCGCGCGGCTCGGTGATGTAAAACCACTGTTGTTGCCACTACTTGACGGAATCGTTAAAGGTGCCTATTGGCCATGTAACGTTGGGCATCTTGCTCACCATAGCGCCCCCGCACTCGGCGTGCTCGCCACCCACTACCTTGGGCTTCACATTAAAAATCTTCAGCCATAAGCCGAAATGTGGCGAGATTCGGAGAAAAGCCTTGCACACGACAATGAATGTCGAGATGTTGAGGATCGTGAAGATCAATCCCATAATAATACATGATGCCGGGAACGAACGGGTGGAGGGGAAACCCTAGCCCACGGACAAAGTGAGGGAGGAATACAACCCTCTCGTGGGGTTCCGGAGTAGGGATGATCTGTCCCGCCGTCGGGAGACGATGGCTGATTTTCTTGGCCAGATACCCGGCCTCCCGAAGCTTTTTTATATCCTTCTCCCGGATGGTAGAGGCCATCCATTTGCCTCCTACTTCGGATCCAGACATTCTCGGAAGGCCTTTGTGGGCAGAGAAGATGAACGCTTGGGTGCTGGAGCTTGGGCGGAGGGGAATGGATCGGGAAGAAAGCGTGGGTGCGAAAGGGAGTCCTTATCCCCTTATAAAGGTAGCGGGGATTCTGCGGCTCCCCACTTGCCTAGTAAAACCGCTTATTCCCCAAGCGCTGTAATTGAAGGCGCGGTTGGGTTACCCACACCCGTATTGATGAGAATCTCGTGATAAGGGGACACGATCTCTGCTTCGACAAGACGTGCCAAGAAAACCGCCTCGCAACATGTGCAATGGCTGGTTGAGAAAAACGGTTCGAATAATGACAGGGCCGTGGTGTGATGTCATGCTGCAGAATGTGTCAGCAGATTAGATTTGTGGAAATATTATTCTCTCTACGGTGGTATGTGGAATTTGTTTTGCAGAGACGGACACTATCCTTGTGTTCGAAATCTTCTATGGAGTATTCGGAGGAGGAACCCGCCTTGCAATGCCGAAGACGATCTGCGTGCCGGACTCATCGTCATTGAAGCCTAGTTCAGGGGCTACTGAGGGAGTCCTAGATTAGGGGGTCCTCGGACAGCCGGACTATATACTCTAGCCGGACTGTTGAACTATGAAGATACAAGATTGAAGACTTCGTCCCGTGTCCGGGTGGGACTCTCCTTGGCGTGGAAGGCAAGCTTGGCAATTCGGATATATAGATCTCCTCCCTTGTAACCGACTCTGTGTAACCCTAGCCCCCTCCGGTGTCTATATAAACCAGAGGGTTTAGTCCGTAGGATAACAACAATCGTACCATAGGCTAGCTTCTAGGGTTTAGCCTCTATGATCTCGTGGTAGATCAACTCTTGTAATACTTATATCATCAAGATCAATCAAGCAGGAAGTAGGGTATTACCTCCATCGAGAGGGCCCGAACCTGGGTAAACATCGTGTCCCCCGTCTCCTGTAACCATCCGCCTTAGACGCACAGTTCGGGACCCCCTACCCGAGATCCGCCGGTTTTGACACCGACAGCGGCTGTTACCTTCCAGCATCGCCTGCGGAGCATTTTGGCGGCTCAAGAGGCCAGACACCACGCGGTCCTGGCGGAGATGGCGATGGTTCTTCGTGTGAACCCCGGACCTCCAGAGCTTCCCGAGGTTCAAGATCCAGGCGGCTCATGAGGAGCAACCACTTCAGCACGCATCTTCAGCTACTTCAGCATCTCTTCAGCAATGGTGCCAGGTGACATTTTTCGATTTACTCTGTTGGGGGCGCCCCTCGGACCGCATTATCCCCAGACTGTGTGGGCTTGTCCCTGCAGCATGTATCTTTGTTGCATCCTTCAGTCGCTCTACTGGGGGCGCCCCTCGGGCTGCATCATCCCCAGGCTGCGTGGGTCTATCCCTGTGGCGTGTATCATTCTTGCATCTATCCAAATTAGCTTGACTCCTTCCATAAGATGATTTATGTTGTCACCTGCTTGCCTTTTGCCCTTCGCGGCCTCCCGCGTTGCTGACCGGCCTCCTCTCATCCCGCAACGAGGGCTTCACATGGTGGCACGACACTTGTTCTCGGGTCCGTCCCTGCAATGCTGACAAACCTGAGAGATCGAGCTCTGGCTCGCGGCCTGCCCCACGCACGTCACCTCACCAGATCCTCAGTGCCTCCATCTTCTTGCGGAAGGATCAGCGGCAGGACAGCAAATGCGATTATGAGTTATATTCTCCCCTCGAACTAACCCGCAGGAATCTCCAGAGCTTAGCGACGGGTGGCCCCGCCGGCTGCCCCTTTTCACGCGATTCGCTTGCGCATTAAAGGGGGTCTCCTGAGCATCGCGCCTCAGGAGCTCCTACTGACTCTCCAACCCTCACCCCCTGGCCTTGACCACGGCACCACGACCTGGCATACCTGCGGCGGTTGAGCCTCGCTCGAGGGTCGGGACCCGAGGACGCAGAGCATTCAGACAAGCAGGAAAAGGGGAGGCCGATAGGAGCCCTACCTAGCAGCACCGCCGTTGAAATGTGAATCGGACGCCGCGCATGGAATCGCCTTAGGCCCGTTAAGATAAGTCACATATTCGTGTTAGCGCGACACCCCTGTCCGGAATTTTCGACTCTCACAGCCTTGCTCCGGCAATGCTACCATCTTTTTCGGCCTTCAGGAAGCTGCTTGGACGCCAAGGGAGACCTCTTGAGCATCGCACCTCAGGAGCTCTTACCGGACCATGGGCCGCTCACCTCCTGGCCTTGACCACGGCTTGCGACCTGGTATACCAGCGACGGCCGAAGGTTGCCTGGGGACTGGGACCTGCTGGCGTAGAGTGCTAAGCTACCGCGAGAACAAAAAGGGGGAACAATGCCGAAGCAAGATGCGCAACCACAGCCCTATAGTAGGAATAATAAACATTGAAGTGAAAGCATTACAGGTTCTTTACACACCCCCGCGGGGTTCGTCTTGATTCCTCGCAGGGAACAAAAGAAGGAAAGCCCCAAGGAGCCCTGACTACGGGCGTCGCCACCGGTGCCATCATCAACAGTGGGCCACGAGAGACCGACGCCAACCCCATCTAGGTCATTGGCGACGCTGAGAGGATGCCGTTGCTGCGCTCCGGGCATGGTGAGAGCTCGGAGGCACGTAGCTGTCGTCGCTCGACTCGGGGGACTCGCAGGGCTCAGGAGAGTCACTGGACTCCCAGGAGTCGTCGTTGCTGTTGGAGGAGCTGCCGGCCGGACCAGGGGCGGGCTCGACGCCTGCTGCCGTGCCATGCTGGCGTCCTCTGGGACAGCACTCTAGATTGCGGCCTTCCTCGTTGAAGACCTTGAAGAACAGCGTGGAGGAGCCGTCGTACTCAAAATGAATGGCGAGGGCCCCCTCCACGCGACAAGCGCAGGCGACCTCTCCCCATCATCGAGTCATGAAGATCTTCCCTTGGGTGACGACCTCGACCCCCGCCCCCATGACCAGACTGCAGCACCCGGCGTGCTGCAGCCACAGCTCGAGTGCCCCCCTTGGCGGCATCTCCTCGGCGAAGAACCACGGGAGCTAAATCCACGTGCGCGGGGGCATCGCTGCCCACACCACGAACTCGCGCGAAGAGCCTTCGGCATGGGTGCGCGGGCCTGCAGCCTGCGCGGCCCCAGCCTGGTCACCAATACCACAGCCGGCGTGGCGCGGGGCGCTGCCACCCCCTCCGGAGCCTTGCACCTGAGCATACAAAGGAAGCGGGTAGCCGGGAGGAGGTCGCTCGTACCAAGGCCGCGTCACCACCGGCCTGCCGCCGGCGTCGCGGGGGCGGCTCAACCTCTTCTTCGGCGGGAGCGGCCCCTGCTCCACGCGGGGGGTTTTCCCTTTCTCCGCTGCGGAAAACCTCCTAATCAGCGCCATAGGAGCTGCGGCAAGACGGCGAGGCAAAGACGAAGAAGGGAGAGCATGCAGCGAGAAGAAGGAGATGAAGCAAAGGGGGGCTCCGCCCCTCTCCTCATTTATAGCCAAGAGAAGGCCAACCGACGCCTCCACGATTGCATGTAATGAAGATTTTCCTCTGCACGCAGCAGAGTCTCGTCAAGTCGAATGGTTGCCAAGGAAGTGTGGAGAAGTGAAGGCTCCCACGTCCCATCAATCGCCACGCGTTGACCGAGTCCGCAGGCGGTTAGGGCCCACGGTGCTCCGCACTTGCCCTTTGGCATCGCCTCAAAGCCAAGTCCGAGCACGCCTTGGGCCCGGGGGCTACTGTCGGCATCCTGGGAACGAGGGTACCCAGACCTGCCTACCTGCGGCCCATGGCGTGGCTCCCTCAACGGCCCGGTACGACCCAGCTTCAGCAGCAACAACTCAAGACCCTCGTGAGGGGCAAAGCCTCACGAGGCGGACGACACCAAGACCTCCCTGGGGGCGGCCTCACTAGGCTGGCTCCTAAGGAGCGGAGATCTCAATGCAAGGGGCACCTCGTGAGGTTCATATGATATGAGCCATGACGACCAAGGCTAGGCGGGCGCCAGCGGGTGCAGTGCACCAGTTTCCTCTTTGGTGCCAAGGAGGCAAGCGCAGGCGCGGAGTTCCGAGGAATCAAGCAAAGGTTTCCATATCAGTGCAACGAGACCAAGACCGCCAGGACGCCGGGACGGAGGTCATCACGGAGCCCACCGCAGCGTCACCACCAGAGACTACTTTTGTCAGAATAGCTTGTACTACTCGTTCCCCTTCAAATTCGGCCGTTGTGGGATCCCTTCATGCCTACATTTGGGAAGAGGACCAAGGCCACTATAAATAGGACTTAGCCACCACCATAGGTAAAACGGATAGATTCCACCGAAGCAACATCACCAGCTCATCGAGCTCAAGAACACCTCTCCTCCCGAGGCTGTTCATCCATTGTACTAGTTCATCCTCAGCCCCTCGAGGCAATCCACCACAAAGCTGGAGTAGGGTATTACACCGCAAGGTGGCCCGGACCAGGATAAACTGCTGTGTCTCTTGTCCCTTGGGTTCGTCAAGCAAGGCCTAGGGATCGTCGGGCAGGCGGCTTGGGAAGAGAGAGTTCTTCGCACGCACCCCAGAGTTTGAATCTCTCAAGGGTCTGCGGAACCCCGAATCCGACACACTCGACTGAGATTTAAGAGATAAAAAAGAATATCTGAAAAGAAAATTTTGTACGGATCTTGATCTAACACTAGTACAACGAGCTCCTAAACAAACGGTTTTTAACCCCTTTCCTCGACGGCATTTGGAACCGTCGCCAAGTGAGCGTGGGCGATAGGGGGTCCTTCCCACACGACCCAGAAACCGTCGGGGATATGCCCTCCTGGCACACACGTTCGGCAAAATGAGGTCGTGTGCGACCGGCGAGCGCTCAAATACGGAAATACGTATAGTAGAGCTAAAAAATACAATTATACGGCGAAATTGTTTCCGGTCGCAAGTACATCCCACACAGTCAGTCCCCGCTAAATGTTTCCGTTCGTATGTACATCCCACACACACAATTTCCGTTCACATGTACATCACACACAATTTTCCCATTAAATCATTTGCGTTATTGAATACATCTCACACGGTCCATGGAAAAAACTGTGTGGCAAAGGCTGTCCATCACACACAATTTTTATGTAGTAAACGTTTCCGCAAGGTGGCCTAACGCAAACAGTTCTCAAGAGATAGTCGTGTGTGATTTTTCATTGATCCAACACGGTTTATTCCTAGAAATTGTGTGCGTTGCCTGAGGTCATCGCCCATGATATTTTTTCAACAACCGTTTGCAATAGCAAAACGCAATTAGCAGGCTAATTTGCCATTAGCAGGCTAATTATCCAATTATTCATAATCCATTTATTAATCTAATTGACATTTCATATTAAGCACACAATATATTTCATTTTCATAATTGCAATACATCAGAGTACAGCATCATATAGCTTCAGCACTCAACTACCCCATGATAATCCCCAAGTGCAGGGAATCATCGTAGCAATTCCCAAAGGTGGAAGTGATAAGTATGGAGTGTTGAACCCACAAGGAGCTAAAGGTAAGATCAATATTCTCTCAAATCCTATCTGCCACTGATACGACTCTACGTACACCGAACGTTTGCTTCAACTAGAAACGAGAAATAAAACTATGCTATGGGTATGAAGAGGATAACTTTGCATGGTATCGGAGAGCTAAAATATAAAAGTAGGTGCTGTTATCATAAAGTTAGAATATATTAATAAATATTATAAATAGCGAGTGTGGAATAATGATGGGTCGGTGTGCGGAATTATCCTAGGCAATCGTTAACAAGACTGGTAGTCGTCATTGCAATTTCATATGAGGGAGAGGCATAAGCTAACATACTTTCTCTTCTTGGATCATATGGACTTCTGCTTGGAACTCTAGAAAGCATCCGCAACTACTAAAGATCATTAAGGTAAAACCCAACAATAGCATTAACATATCAAGTCCCCTTTATCCCATACGCAACAACCCCCTTACTCGGGTTTATGCTTCTGTCACTCAAGCAACCCACTATAAGCGAATCATGAACTTATTGCAACACCCTACAGCGGGAATCCCTCACGCTTGCGCGACACGGAGGGCACAATAGGACATTACCAAAATAAAACATACAACTCATACCAATCTAGATCATCAATCAATTCAAATACAAAGGACATCTACTCAAAACATCATAGGATGGCAACACATCATTGGATCATAATATGTGGCATAAAGCAACATGTTCAACTAGGGATTACAGCGGGGTGCGGGAGGGTGGACCACGTAAAAGAGATGAGGATGGTGATGATGATGGTGATGTTGATGAAGACGATCACCGCGACAATGATTCCCCTCCCGATGGCACTCCGGCGCCACTGAGAGAGAGGAGGAGAGGTTCTCCCCCTTGTGCTTCCTCCTCCATGGCCTCCCCCCTAGATGGGGAGAGGTTCTCCCTCTGGATCTTGGCCTTCATGGCGATGATGGCCCCTCCAGAATCCTCCTCCATGGCCTCCAGTGATGATGGCCCCCTTCGGCAGGGTGCCAGAGAGGGCCTAGATTGATTTCTCGTGGCTACAAAGGCTTGTGGCAGCAGAACTTCCGATCTAGGTTATTTTCTGGAGGTTTGGGCATTTATAGGAGAGGTTGGCGTCGAGAACAAGTCAGGGGCCCCCACAGGAAGTCAACGAGGCACAGGGGGGTGGGCGCGCCCTCCACCCTCGTGGGTCCCACGAGACTCCCCTCCAGTAACTCTTTGTTCCATAATTTTTTATGTTTTCCAGAAAAATTCTCCGTTGATTTTCAGCGCATTCCGAGAACTTTCATTTCTACACAAAAACAACACCACGGTAGTTCTGCTGAAAACAGCATCAGTCCGGGTTAGGTCTAATCAAATCATACCAAAGTCATATAAAACTATTGTAAACATGGCATGAATACTTCATAAATTATAGATACGTTGGAGACGTATCAGCATCCCAAAGCTTAATTCCTGCTCGTCCTCGAGTAGGTAAATGATAAAAGAAATAATTTATGAAGTGTGAATGCTAGCAAGAGCATAAGTTTGATCAATGATAGTTTCAATCACTTTTTCTAGCATCATTATATATCATAACAGTAGCTCAACTCATAAAAGTTCTCATGATCAAGTAACAAGCTATTCACATGTTAAAGTATAGATCATAAACTTTCTTGAAAACAAACCGTGCTCTTAGTCATCAAACAATTGCAATTCATCTTATTTTTGGGAAGGGTCTATTTAAGAGCTTTGATTCAGCAAACTCCACATACTCAACTATCATTTAATTTTTCACAACTGCTAACACTCATGTGATATTTATGGGTTCAAAGTTTTAATCGGACACAGAGAATAGGGGCTTATAGTTTCCCCTCCCAACCTCTTACCTCAAGGGTAATGTCAACAATAATAATTTATGAAAACCTACATCCAAGTGGATATATATATCTAGATCGCTCCAACACAAAGTGCCTGCCAAAGGAAAAAGTGTAAAAAGGAAAGGTGAAAATTCACCATGACTCTTGTATAAGGTTAGAAGGTAAAAGTAAAAGATAGGCCCTTCGCAGAGGGAAGCAGAGGTTGTCATGCGCTTTTATGGTTGGATGCACAAAATCTTAATGCAAAAGAATGTCACTTTATATTGCCGCTTGTGATAAAGACCTTTATTATGCAGTCCGTTGCTTTTATTTCTTCCCTATCACAAGTTCATATAAAGCTTATTTTCTTTGCACTAATAGATCATACATATTTAAGGAGCAATTTTTTATTGCATGCACCGATGACAACTTACTTGAAGGATCTTACTCAATCCATATATAGGTATGGTGGACTCTCATGGCAAAACTGGGTTAAGGAATGTTTGGAAGCACAAGTAGTATCTCTACTTGGTGCAAAGAATATGGCTAGCATGAGAGGGAAAGGCAAGCTCAACATGTTGGATGATCCAAGACAATATAACGTTTCAGATATAGGAAAACATAACCATGAAGTTGTCTTCCTTGTCCAACATCAACCTTTTAGCATGTCATATTTTAATGAGTGCTCACAATTACAAAAGATGTCCAAGATAGTATATTTATATGTGAAATCTCTCTTCCTTCAATATTCTTTCATGAATTGTTCAAGTGACCAATTCTGTGTTTGCTAACTTTCAATAAGTTTACTACCTATACTTATTATGTGTGAAGTCATTACTCCCCATGTTATAAGCATATGAAACGTATATAAATTCAGATTCATGATATTCAATTCATTCAACCATTTACTCATAGGATATACGTGAAGCGCGTGAGTAAATGACAAACTACTCCAAAAGATATAAGTGAAGAACACTAAGTAGTCAAATAATTAACTAGGGACGGGAGGATTCTTTTTCATTCAATATTTAAGATCCAATGATTTTATTCAAACAACAAGTAAAATTGAAAATACGCTCCAAGCAAAACACATATCATGTGACGAATAAAAATATAGCTCTGAGTAAGGTATACCGATAGTTTTGAAGACGAAAGAGGGGATGCCTTCCGGGGCATCCCCAAGCTTAGGAGCTTGAGTCTTCCTTGAATATTACCTTGGGGTGCCTTGGGAATCCCCAAGCTTAGGATCTTTCCACTCCTTATTCTCCTCATATCGATATCTCACCCAAAGCTTGAAAACTTCAATCACACAAAACTTAACGGAACTTCGTGAGATAGGTTATTATGATAAAGAGTAAACCATTCACTTTGGTACTGTCAAAGACAAGGTTCGTAATTTTTCTCACACAATTACTACTGTACCATATCATTTCTACAATTTATATTGAGAAATATAAGCCTTAGAAACTAGAAAACAAGCAAACTATGCAATGAAAACAGAATCTGTCAGAAACAGAACAGTCTGTAATGATCTGAACAGCAACCATACTTCTGCTACTCCAAAAATTATGAAATAAATTGGTGGACGTGAGGAATTTTTCAATTAATCTTCTGCAAAAATAATCAACTCAAAAGCACTCTTCTGTAAAAAATGACAGCTAATCTCGTGAGCACAAAGTTTCTGTTTTTTACAGCAGGATTACATTAACTTTCACCCAAGTTTTCCCAAAGGTCTTACTTGGCAGTTTATTGAAACAAAAGCTATAAAACATGATTACTACAGTAGCTTAATAATGTAAACACACAAAAACAGCAAGGGTAAATATTGGGTTGTCTCCCAACAAGCGCTTTTCTTTAATGCCTTTTAGCTAGGCATGATGATTTCAATGATGCTCACATAAAAGATAAGAATTGAAACATAAAGAGAGCATCATGAAGAATATGACTAGCACATTTAAATATAACCCACTTACTATGCCTAGGGATTTTGTGAGCACATAATTTATAGGAACAAGAATCAACTAGCATAGGAAGGAAAAACAAGTATAACTTCAAAACTTTAAGCACATAGAGAGGAAACTTGATATTATTGCAACTCCTACAAGCATGTATTCCTCCCTCATAATAATTTTCAGTATCATCATGAATGAGTTCAACAATATAACCATCACATAAAGAATTCCTTTCATGATCTACAAGCATAGAAATTTTACTACTCTCCACATAAGCAAAATTCTTCTCATTCGGAATAGTGGGAGCAAACTCAAGAAAATAACTGTCATGTGAGGCATAATCCAATTGAAAATTAAAATCATGATGACAAGTTTCATGGTTAACATTATTCTTTATAGAATACATGTCATGACAATAATCATCGTAGATAGCAACTTTATTCTCATAATCAATTGGAACCTCTTCCGAAATAGTGGAATCATTACTAACTAAAGTCGACACTCTTCGAAATCCACTTTAGATGATAGTATTATTCATACTCCAAAAGATATAAGTGAAGCATGGAGCATTCTACAATTAATATAGTCTAACCAATATCCAAGCTCAAAATATATAAGTGAAGCACACGAAGCATTCTATAAAACCATACTCAAAAGATTTAAGTGAAGCACAAAGAGCAATTCTATAAGATCGTACTTAAAAGATATAAGTGAAGCACATGAATAATTCTATAAATCGATGAAGGGATATCTCATACTAGAATGGTTCTTAAATAAAAATAAAAACACAAAGGACACAAATCACGTGAACAAAACAAAAAACCGAGGTATACCGATAATTGTTGAAGAAGAAAGATGGGATGCCAACCGGGGCAACCCCAAGCTTAGATGCTTGAGTATCCTTGGAATATTTACTTGGGGTGCCTTGGGCATCCCCAAGCTTGAAATCTTGCCTCTCTTTATTCTTCTCACATCAGTAACTCCTCGTTCTTCGAACACTTCATCCACACAAAACTTAACAAAAACTTTGTGAGATCCGTTAGTATACTAGAGCAAATCACTACCTTTAGGTATTGTTGCGAACTCATTCCAATTTCATATTAGCACTTTATCTACTGTATTCCAACTTCACCATGGTTCATACCCCCCGATACTACCCATACATTCATCAAAATAAGCGATCAACACATAGAAAATAGAATCTGTCAAAAACAGGACAGTCTGTATTAATCTGGAAGTTTAGTAAACTTCTGTAACACCAAAAAGTTCTAAACAAATATTAAAACTTAAACAACTTGTACAGAAGTAATGTGCAAAAAGTTTCAGACCAATTTGACTTTCCAGTAAAAAAATGTAAATTCACGCGCTACAGCCAAAGTTTCTGTTTTTGTACTGCACAAAGTAAACAAGCAATCTAATCATCCTAGAACCAAAGCTTGGCACATTATTTTTATAATAAAATGGATATATACATGGGGATAATTATTGTCAGAGAAACTTCCATGAAAAATTATACATTGTTTCCATGAGCATGAACACAAGTGTTCAAGGTCGACCCTCACTTCTCCAATGCATAACCTTCCAACCACTTATCTTATTGAAAAACTTTTTAGACATGAGAGGCAAGTAATTTTTTTTTGTATTTTCAATCTTTTAATTTTTTGTGTATGTTTCACCCACAACTAAACAGAAACAAAAATGAAACACAAAATCTACTTAGTGAAGAAAGCAAACAAGCACACACAAGAATATCAACCCCACGCTATTGCTCCCCGGCAACGGCGCCAGAAAAGAGATTGATAATCCCCAAGTGCAGGGAATCATCGTAGCAATTCCCAAAGGTGGAAGTGATAAGTATGGAGTGTCGAACCCACAAGGAGATAAAGTAAGATCAATATTCTCTCAAGTCCTATCTGCCACTGATACGACTCTACGTACACCGAACGTTTGCTTCCAACTAGAAACGAGAAATAAAACTATGCTGTGGGTATGAAGAGGATAACTTTGCATGGTATCGGAGAGCTAACATATAAAATTAGGTGCTGTTATCATAAAGTTAGAATATATTACTAAATATTATAAATAGCGAGGGTGGAATAATGATGCGTCGGTGTGCGGAATTATCCTAGGCAATCGTTAACTAGACCGGTAGTCGTCATTGCAATTTCATGAGGGAGAGGCATAAGCTAACATACTTTCTCTTCTTGGATCATATGCACTTATGATTGGAACTCTAGCAAGCATCCGCAACTACTAAATATCATTAAGGTAAAACCCAACCATAGCATTAACATATCAAGTTCCCTTTATCCCATACGCAACAACCCCCTTACTCGGGTTTATGCTTCTGTCACTCAAGCAACCCACTATAAGCGAACCATGAACGTATTGAAACACCCTACAGCGGGAATCCCTCATGCTTGCATGACACGGAGGGCACAATAGGACAGCACCAAAATAAAACATACAACTCATACCAATCTAGATCATCAATCAACCCAAAGATAAAGGATATCTACTCAAAACATCATAGGATGGCAACACATCATTGGATCATAATATGTGACATAAAGCACCATGTTCAAGTAGGGATTACAGCGGGGTGCGGGAGAGTGGACCGCGTAAAAGAGATGATGATGGTGATGTTGACGAAGACGATCACCGCGGCGATGATTCCCCTCCCGATGGCACTCCGGCGCCACCGAGAGAGAGGAGGAGATGTTCTTCCCCTTGTGCTTCCTCCTCCATTGCCTCTCCCTGGTTGGGGAGAGGTTCTCCCTCTTGATCTTGGCCTTCATGGCGATGATGGCCTGTCGGAGTAAATGGCCACGGGTAGCCTAACCGACTACCCCTGGCTCTTCAAAAATTATCAGGCCATTTGAGCCTTCAAGCATTCGAAGCATTGGGCCGCCTTCCCCCCGGCCGGCTACCCCAGGAGCCGACTCCCAGAAGGCGACCCAGTCTCAGGAACCTCCCCCAAGATAACTACGAGATGGCCGACTCCAGGAAGCCGGCCATGGAGAGCGCCGACTCCCAAGAGCTGGCCATGAAGAACGCCGACTCCAAGAAGCCGGCCAAGACCGCACCCACCAAAACTATGCCCACATAACGGTGACAAGACGGGGTGTGGCTACAGTGCGGCCCACTACCCCCGAATCCTAAGGCAGGCATGGCCACAGGACGCCGTACGGGTCAGCCATCTCCCGTCCGGCTTGGCCCTGTAGCCATGCTCGCCTCGACGTCATCCGCGACAGACGCCAGTATGGCCCGCGGGCGGCGGGCCCCTTTAGCCAGAGAGAGGCACGAAGGCGGCCCGGCCACCCCCAGTCGGCCAGGGGCGTAGCCGGCCCCCGGAAGCCGGCTACCCCCCTCCCTCGAAACATGTGCCACATTAAGGAGACAAGACGAGGTAAGGCTACAGTGAGAGCCCTCGAGGCGGCACACTGTAGCCACGCTTACCTCGACAAAGCCCTCGTCATCAGGGGCGAGGCTACAGTAAACAGCCGCCGACAAGACCCCCAGGCGGTGGGGCCGGCCTGTCGACCAAGAAGCCGGCAGCCGGCGGGACCCACCAGTCGGCGGGCCCCAATGGCCGGCGGAGAAGCCGGCGAGCGCAGACGCTGACGACTGGGACCCGCGCCCAGCCGGATTACAATTGTACCCCCGGGGGGTAGGCCTATATAAACCCCCCGGGGCACCCATGCAAAGGGTTGGCTTCTTAGAGTTACACACACCGTATAGAGAGGGAAGCGAGAGCTAGACTTGCTCTTCTTCTCCCTTGAACCAGACAGCTCAAGGAGCACTTGTAGCTACTCTTTCTGATCTAGTGATCATGCGGAGACCCCGTAGAGCAGGACTAGGGGTGTTATCTCCACGGAGAGCCCCGAACCTGGGTAAGATTCGCCGGCGAGCATGTCTTCGCCTCATCCCGTTTCCAGGCACCGGCGACGTCTTACTGGCTCCCACAATGATAAGCCACCCGTTGGCATATGTCTCACCTACCACCCGAAATTTGGCGCCCACCATGGGGCCAGGTGCACCGTCGTCCGGAGACCTGTTCTGGACGGGAACCCTTTTCCTTCCCCGCGAGCGCAGCCAGCCTGCTGCGCCCGATGGCATTTTCCCCGACGCGCTGCAAGCCGTCGACGACGCCTGCGCGACGAGCCGCCTCGCCGATCTGCTCGGCGAGGCTCGCATCTCCGACGAGCCCGCGTCCGACGCGGGCACGGACTACCCCGAGAGCCGCCTCGTCAGCCTCCTCGACCAACTTCACGTCTCCAGCGAGCCTGCTGCAGACTTGGAGTCGGTCGGCTCCACCGACCCGATGCTTGTCGATTCCGACACGGCATCGCTCGACGCCTACCCCTCCGACGTGGTGGTCTTCGACGACCCTCTCCCTCGAGCTGACAGCGGAAGCAGCGCCGTCACCGAAGTGTTGGTCATCAGCCACGTCGCCAACTCGGGCGAGAACGCCCACGACGCCCTGCAAGCAGCGATGCACGACTTATCCGTCCCCATCCCGGCCGACGTTGAAGCCAAGACCTTGGAGGCACGCCGCCTCGCCCTCATCGCGGAAGGCCAGAAGATAGCCTCCATGAGACGCCTCACCGAGGCCCACCAGCGCGAAGTCGACCGCGCCGCCTTCGGTACGCCGCCGCGTAGCGGGCCGAGCCGAGCCGGCTTCGTCCAGAAGCACGGCGCGGCTATCGCCAGCATACTGGGGGCAGATCGCCCCATCTACGCCACCCCGCTCAAGAATCTACGAGCCGCTCAGGCGGCCACTGAAGAGCTGAATGGGCTGGGAGCCGATGAGCTCCCCTACATGACAAGGCGGATCCAGCAGCTGATCGACGCGTCCGCAGAACGGCACGAAGCCGGCGCCCGCGCTGATAGTCATCCCCCGCGCCGGGAGCACGCCGCGACGTCCCGGTCGCCGACTGCGAGCGGCGCCTGCAAGAAGAAAGACAAGGAGCCGGCTGCTAGCCGCAGCCGGACTCGTATCACCATCGAGCGCGACGCGGAAGGCCGCCCTCGAGCGATGGAGCGCCAAGGAAATCCGCCTCCTCCCCCGCCTCGAGGGGAGAGACATCCCACCCCGCCGCCTGTCACGCATCCGACTCTTGGTGGCCGACTAGGCCGCCGCGAAGGAGTCGGCGAGAACGACGCCCGCCACCGGATCGACCGCCTAGCTCGATCCCTGGCGTTGAAAGAAGAAGACGATGTCGGCCCGCCATGCTTTGGCCCCCGCATCCGCGACGAGCCCTTCCCCAAAGGGTTCTCGCTCCCCAGAGACACGCCCAAGTACAACGGCTCTGTGAAGCCGGAAGATTGGCTCATCGACTATTCTACTGCGGTCAGCATAGCCAACGGCAACAGACGCGTCACCGTGAAATACGTGCCCCTCATGCTGCAAGGCACGACGCGCACCTGGCTCAACAGCCTCAAGCCCTACAGCGTCAACAGCTGGCTGGACTTCACGGAAGTCTTCGTCCGCAACTTCACCAGCACGTACAAGCGGCCTCCCAAGCCTCGCCAGCTCTCCCTATGCGTCCAAGGGCCCAACGAGTCGACCCGCGACTACCCCACGTGGTGGGCCGAGCTCCGCAACTCCTGCGAGGGGGTGCACGAGGTTAAGGCCATCGAGTACTTCACCGCCGGGTGCCGAGAGGGCACCCTCCTCAAGCACCGGCTCCTCTGCGACAAGCCGGCTACCCTCGACGAACTGCTGATCATCGCGGATAAGTACGCCACGGCCGACTCCTTGATGAAGACCGAGCTCCGAGTGGACGCCTCTGGGAAGGTGCTTGCTCCGGCTCCCAAGACGCCGGCTGGCGAGTCCAGTCGGCGCCCCTACCAGAACGACCACAAGTGCAAGGCCCCTATGCCGCCTTCCACCAGTCGGCAGGTGGCCACCATTGAAGATGAGCAACGCGAAGAACGGCCCGCTCCCAAGAAGAAGGGTGGCAGGCCGGCTTGGCAGCCGGCTTTCTCCTACGAGCAGACTCTCGACGCCCCCTGCAAGTTCCACAGCGGCGCGAAGCCGTCCAACCACACGACCCGAAAGTGCCACTGGCTCACGCGAATCTCCAAGGGCGAGGGGCTGGTGCCGCCTCCGCCTCCCGGCCCGCCGCCTCCAGCCCCCCAGCAGCGGGCGGCTCGGCCGGCAGTCGGAGCCATTCAAGATGAGTTCCCTGAAGAGCATGCTGCCTACGTCGTCTTCACAAGCCAAGCTGAAGACAAGCGTAGTCGGCGCCGTCAGCATCGAGAGGTCAACGCAGTCGCCTCTAGCGCTTCCGAGTTCATGCACTGGTCCGAGAAGCCCATCAACTGGAGCTAGGCCGACCACCCAGAGGTGATGCCATCCCCTGGCTCCTATGCGCTAGTCTTGGATGTCACCCTCGCGACTGAGAGGCGAGCTGCCCGATTCTCCCGCGTCCTGATTGATGGTGGAAGCAGTATCAATATACTGTACCGCGATACCATGGAGAAGCTGAACATCAAGGCGAAGCAGCTCATGCCGAGCCGGACCGTGTTCCATGGCATCGTGCCCAGTTTGTCTTGTTCCCCAATCGGCAAGATCAAGATGGATGTTCTCTTCGGAGACAAGGATCATTTTTGCCGAGAAGCGATCTGGTTTGAGGTAGTGGATCTGGAGAGCCCCTACCATGCTTTGCTTGGCCGACCTGCTCTGGCCAAGTTCATGGCTGTGCCCCACTACGCCTACCTAAAGATGAAGATGCCGAGCTCGAAGGGGATCATCACCGTAGCCGGCGACTACAAGAAGTCCATCGAGTGCGCCATGGCCAACAGTCGGCTGGCCGAGTCCCTCGTAGTGGCAGAAGAGAAGAAGATGTTGGAACGGGTTGTGGCCATGGCCGGCAAGCAGCCGGCTTTGTCCCCCAGCCCCAAAGATTGTGATGCGTAGGGCTCCTTCCAGCCGGCCAAGGAGACGAAGAAGATACCCCTGGACCCGAAGAATCCGGAAAGGTTTGCTGTCATTGGGGCAAACCTGCACAGTAAATAGGAAGGCGAGCTCGTCGACTTCCTCCATGAGAATCGAGACATCTTCGCATGGTCCCCAAAGGACATGCCGGGTGTCCCGAAGGATTTCGCCGAGCACAAACTGCACGTCCGAGCCGACGCGAAGCCGGTCAAGCAGCCCCTCCGCCGACTGTCAGAAGAGAAGCGAAGAATCGTAGGAGAAGAGATAGCCAGGCTCCTCGCCGCTGGCTTTATTATGGAAGTATTTTTTCCAGAGTGGCTTGCCAACCCAGTCTTGGTTTTGAAAAAGAATAACAAGTGGCGTATGTGTATAGACTACACCAGCCTCAATAAGGCCTGCCCCAAGGATCCGTTTGCTTTGCCACGGATTGACCAAGTGATGGACTCCACAGCCGGATGCGAGCTGTTGAGTTTTTTGGATGCCTACTCAGGGTATCATCAAATCAAGTTGGACCCAGCAGACCGACTGAAGACTGCCTTCATCAGACCATTCGGAGCTTTCTGTTACCTGACTATGACATTCGGCCTCAGGAATGCCGGTGCCACTTTTCAGCGTTGCATGCAGAAATGCCTCCTCAAGCAACACGGCAGAAATGCCCACGTCTACGTAGACGACATTGTGGTGAAGACAGAGAAGCGCAACACCCTGCTGGAGGACCTCAAAGAAACATTCGCCAACTTGCGCCGATTCCAAATCAAGCTCAACCCCGAGAAATGCGTGTTCGGAGTGCCAGCCGGCCAGCTGTTAGGCTTTCTGGTCTCCGAACGCAGCATCGAGTGCAACCCTGTGAAGATCAAGGCCATCGAGAGGATGGAGATTCCCACCAAGTTGCGAGATGTGCAGAAGTTCACCGGGTGCTTGGCCTCCCTAAACCGCTTTATCAGCCGGCTAGGAGAGAAGGCTCTCCCCCTGTACCGACTCATGAAGAAGTCCACTCACTTCGAGTGGAATGACCAAGCCGACCAAGCCTTCCATGAGGTGAAGAAGATGCTGACCACTCCACCTGTCCTGGCGGCACCGACTGAGAAGGAGCCCATGCTCCTCTACATTGCCGCGACTAGCCGAGTGGTCAGTACAGTTGTCGTGGTCCAGCGCCCGGAAGAAGGCCGAGCCCAGCTAGTTCAAAGGCCGGTGTATTATCTAAGCGAAGTGCTATCCAGCTCAAAGCAGAACTACCCGCACTACCAGAAGATGTGCTATGGGGTATACTTCGCCGCCAAGAAGCTGAAGCCCTACTTCCAAGAGCATCCCATCACGGTCGTGTGCACCGCCCCGCTTGCCGAGATCATAGGCAGCCGGGATGCATCCGGCCGGGTGGCTAAGTGGGCCATTGCATTAGCACCATACACAATCTTCTACCAACCCCGCACCGCCATCAAGTCCCAAGCATTGGCCGACTTCCTCGTCGACTGGGCCGAGACCCAGTACCTACCGCCGGCTCCCGACTCTACCCATTGGCGGATGCACTTCGACGGGTCCAAGATGCGCACCGGTTTGGGAGTCGGCATCGTCCTCACCTCTCCCAAAGGCGATAAGCTCAGATACACGCTGCAAATCCACTTCGCCGCCTCCAACAACGTGGTCGAGTACGAGGCGCTCATACATGGGCTCCGGCTAGCCAACGAACTCGGCATACGCCGGATCCTGTGTTATGGCGACTCAGACTTGGTGGTCCAGCAGTCGTCTGGCAAATGAGACGCCAAGGATGCAAACATGGCGAGCTATCGATTCCTCGTCCAGCAGATCATCGGGTACTTCGAAGGGTGCGAGTTCCTTCACGTGCCAAGGGCCGACAACGACCAAGCAGATGCCCTGGCACGGATCGGCTCCACCCGACAGGCTATACCGACCGGCGTCTCCCTCCAGCGCCTCCTCGAGCTGTCCATCAAGCCGTCTCCAGAGTCGGACTCTATCTTCTTACCGACTGTCCCCGATGCAGCCGGATCCGATTGGAGGAACCCCGCAGGCGGCACGGGGACTTCGACAACTGGCCCGCCGACTGCCGTAGTCGCACCCGGCCCAGGGACTGCAGCAGTTGGCCCGGGGACTGCAGCAACACAAGAAGCGGTGGCCGACTCCAATTCCACGCCACCCGACCCACCCACCCGAGTCATGGTGGCCGCACTAACAGAAGAAGAAGTCACAGCTCCATCATGGGCCCAGCCCATCCTCAAATTCCTAGTCAACAGAGAGCTGCCGGCTAACGAGATCTCAGCAAGACTAGTGCAACGACGAGCCGGAGCATATGCAATAATCAACAGAGAGCTTGTCAAGCGCAGCGTCACTGGAGTCTTCCAGCGCTGTGTCGAGCCAGAAAAAGGAGTGGCAATCCTCAAGGATATCCATCAAGGCGAATGCGGCCACCACGCAGCCTCAAGATCACTTGTGGCCAAAGCTTTCCGCCACGGTTTCTTTTGGCTGACTGCTTTGGAAGATGCCAAAGAGATAGTCAAGAGCTGCAGAGGATGCCAAGTCTTCAGTTCCAAGCAACACCTGCCGGCTTCTGCACTCAAGACCATTCCCCTCACCTGGCCCTTTGCCGTCTGGGGACTGGACATGGTGGGACCTTTCAAGACAGCCCTCGGTGGCTTGACACACCTGCTTGTCGCCGTGGACAAGTTCACCAAGTGGATCGAAGCGAAGCCGATCAAAAAGCTGAACGGGCCGACTGCCGTGACGTTCATCACCAACATCACTACTCGGTACGGCCTACCGCACAGCATCATCACCGACAACGGCACAAAATTTGCCAAAGGAGCACTGGCACGTTTTTGCGCGACGCAGGGTATCCGACTGGACTTAGCGTCCGTTGCCCACCCGCAGTCAAACGGCCAGGTCGAGCGAGCAAATGGGCTCATCCTCTCCGGCATCAAGCCCCGACTGGTTGTACCACTGGAGCGATCGGCCGACTGCTGGCTCGATCAGCTGCCGGCTGTCCTCTGGAGTCTGCGTACCACCCCCAACAAGTCAACCGGCTTCACTCCATTCTTCCTTGTATATGGTGCCGAGGCCGTCATCCCAACCGACATCGAGTTCGACTCGCCTCGGATCACCATGTACACGGAGGCAGAGGCCAAGGAAGCAAGAGAAGACGGTGTCGACCTACTGGAAGAAGGCCAGCTTTTAGCACTCAACCGGTCCGCCATCTACCAGCAGGGGTTGCGCCGTTACCACAACCGCAAGGTCAAGCCAAGATCTTTCCAGGAGGGCGACCTTGTGCTTCGGCTGATCCAGCGAACAGCCGGCCAGCACAAGCTCTCGGCCCCCTGGGAAGGCCCTTTCGTCATCAGCAAGGCACTAGGCAACGACTCCTACTACTTGATCGACGCGCAAAAACCAAGAGCACGCAAGAGGGATGACTCCGGCAAGGAGTCGGAGCGACCATGGAACGCGAACCTCCTGCGAAGATTTTACAGTTAAAAGCAGTATGTATCATGCTACCCTTTTGTATTAAGTACGAAACAACAGGCCCCCCGAGGAGCGCTCGGGGACTGCCTTCATTTATCTATGAGTGACGAGTGTCATATCCATGAATGTATTATTACATTTGATTTCCTGTCTGGCACCGGGTTCGACTAGTCGGCCCGGGGACTGGCCGCCTTAAGCTATATTAAAGTTCTACCTGAAGTCAGACAAGTAGTGTGCCGACTCCCGAAGTCCTCTCTTGCTGAAAGTCGCAGCTCGAGGAACCGACTGTCCGACTAGCAAGAGCCAAGGCAGAAAGGATGCCCACACGAAAAACGGCTAAGGACCAATGAACTTGTATAGCGAAAGGACGGCCTCCAACCACGCTTGCCGGCTGTCAGAACAGCCGACTGGCCGGCTTCCCAAACACTTCGCTATAATCCAACAAAGCTAGAGTACTTGCCCTCCCAATTGGCCAAGCACTTCTCCAGCCACATATTGCAGAGCAACTGCCTGACTGGGGAGGGCGGCAACCAAGGGAGGGCGGCAAAGGAAACAGCAGAAGGATGAAAAGCAAAGAGCAAGGAAAAGCCAAACACTTGCATAGTCATATATACATATAAAGCCCCCAACAGGCCGACAATCGGCATCGTTCGAATACACCCCCGGTGGGTGGAATTGTGTAAACTTAACAGAACATTGTTCCAAAAGTGACAAGACAGGAAAATAAAAGATAGCAGACTAGACTAAAGGTGCGATGTGGGAGCCGGGTTGGTCAGTGGAGACGGCGTCGCCGGCTGAAGGAGTGGCCGGCTGGCGGATCTCCGCTTGATCACCACCGGTGGCAGGCGACGCACCCGCGCGTGACGTGTTGCTGGAGGCATGGTCAAGCTGAGGCTGGCCGGCCGCCCCACCATCCGGCCCGGCGTCTTCACCCTCCTCCTCCTCTTCTTCGCCCTCGTCGCTGGAGTCAATCTCCTCCGCCGAGTCTTTGCCATCTGCCGGGTTCAGTCCGAACCATTCCTCTGGCTGGGCAACACCGTTGTCATCTACCTCAGGGGCGAAGGCGTTGGTGTCGGTGTAGTCGGCGATCGCCGAAGCCCGCCGGATGATAGCCGGCCGCGCCGGCTCCAGCTCCGTGTCGGCCTGCTGCCGCCAGGTAGCCAGCTGGTCCAGACTCAGGCCGGGATACCAGGCCTTGACGAACTCCAGCGCCCGCCTGGCACCGGACCGAGCCGCCGAAGCCTTCCAAGCTTCGAAGCGGGCGACCGCCACCTCCAGCCAGTCGGCAGTCCGACTGGGGGTGCGGGGAACCACTTCGCCAGGCCAGAGGGCGGCCAACATCTGCGCCCCGGTACATTGAAGCCGGTGGAGCAGTCGATGAGCCGGCTGGAGGCGGGCCTGGATCGCCATGAGCTGCTCCTCGAGCGACCGACTAGCGTTCGGTGCAATCTCGGCGCCAGCCTGCCTCCGCGCCTCGCGGCGGGCCTCGATGATCTGGTTGGCGGCGGTGGAGTAGCCAGGGAAGTACTCTGCGCAAGAAAGACAGAGAAAGAAGAGAAAACACCAAGTCAGAAAACGTGCCAAAAGCGGCAGGCGGCAAGAAAGGACGAAGAAGAAGGCGGCTTACCATCAACCAAATCTTCGATCTGGCCATAGCCGTTGATCAGCGTCTGCCTTGCTTCGGCCTAGCCAGCCGCCTCTGTCTCATACTCGGCCTGGAGGGCGGCTTCGCTCTCCTCCTGGTCGGCCAACCTCTTGGCCAGGCGGTCACGTTCCTGCACCAAGGTAGCAAACTCGGCCTCCTTGGCACGAAGGGCGGCCTGAGACCCTCCCAGCTGCGCCCTTAGACTGGCGTTGGCCACTGCAGGGACGACAGAGAAAGAAGAAGCAATAAGAAGAAGTCGTCAAGGAAGATCTGACCCGACTGCTCAGCAGTCGGCCCGAATCTCGGGGACTACACCCAGTGGGTGCGCTGACGCGCCCCCACGTGAGATAAAGGACGAAGCACTTACCCCGGCTCTCAGTTAGGTCGGCGGTCTTCTGGGTCAGCTCCCGAGCCTGGGAGTTGAAGGCAGCCGCGCGAAGATTGGGGTAGTCCTGCAAGACAGGCAGAAGAGCGAAGTAAGAGCAAGAATAGCAAAACTAGATCCGCTAAGAAGTTCCAAACCGCCTGCTCAGTAGCCGACTCGGAACTCGGGGACTACACCCAGTGGGTGCGCTGACGCGCCCCCACGGAAGAAACCAAGATCAAAAAAGCAAGATAAGAAGACTAACCCGGATGGCCGCCCGCGTCGCAAGGAACTCGTCGTTGTATTTCCTCAGCGCCGTAGCCTGGGCTTGGAGCCGGGTCCGGACGTCCTGCGCGGCCACATTCATCACGGCCGTCCCTCCGCCCGGCGTCCAGCCCGAGGTGGCGCTGGCCGCCTCCATATCCTGGGCCGACGAGCTGGAGCCCGCGGCCGGCTGCGGCTCCGACGCAGCCTTCTGCGGCTCTGATGCGGCCTTCCTCGCGCGGTGGCGCGGCGGCGTCCGGACCGCTAGATCAGTCCTCGCGGCCGGCTCGCCCCCGGCCGACTGCGCAGGCGGCAGATCAGGCCGGCCGCCTTGAGCCGCCCCAGTCGGTGGGGCCGGCGCCGCCACCCTCTCGAGGATGACGATGTCGTCTTCCCTCTCCAGCCCTGGCTGGTCAACGCCGGCTTCTTCTGGCGGGGGCTCCGGGGCCCCAGGAGCCGCGACGCGCAGTGGGGTGACCAGCAAGGCCCCCTCCGCCATCGCCGCAGCCGCAGCCTCCGCTTGGGCCTTGGCTGCGGCGTCAGCGCGCGCCTTCGCCGCCTCCTCCTCCTGCGCCGCCTTGGCGGCAGCCGCCCTCAATGCCTCCGCCTCCCGCGCCTCCCGCTCCTCCCGCGCCTCCTGCGCGTTCCGCTCCATCGCCGCCTGAAGATCGGCACGGGGGTCCACGCGGCGAGTAGTGCTCCTAGATCCTCCCGGCGACCCAACGACGGAGCCGGCAGCAGCCCGCTTGAGCGACAATGGAGCCCTGGTTTTTTGGAGAAAAGACAAGGATTCAGGAGCTACCAGAGAAAAGAAAAAAGAATACACGAAGGAGTGTATACTTATGCCGACACCGTCTGCGGCTGCTTCACCGCCTTGCGGAAGCGGGCCGCCTTCGCGGCCGCCTCCTCCCGCCTGGTCGCCGCTGCCCCGCCTCTGGGCTTCTTCGACCGACTGCCGAACAAGCCCGGCGCGGCACGACGCTTTTGCCCGCCGCCCCGAGCAGGCGGCGCAGCAGAGGAACCCGCGCCGTGGCCAGGCGCCGGCTGGCAGCGTGGGACGACTTCAGCCTCGTCGTCATCCGGCCAGTCGTCGAAGCTGACTCCAAGCCCGGAGCCGCCTGCTTCGCCGCCGGCTTGGCCACCGCCCGCCTCGGTGTTGTCGTCCATAGCGGCCGCCCCCAAGTCGGGGTCCTCCAGATCGTGCTCCGTCCGGTCGGGGACGAATCGGCGCTCCGCGTCCGACCCTCCTGCAGGCCGAAGAAGAGGGCTCTGTCGAGACAAGCCGACTAATCAAAGTCGGCCAAAAGGAACTCGGTGACAAAACTGAGAGAAGAGAAAGAGAAAAGGAGAACATACCGTGGGCGGCGGATGGGCTTGGCAATATGGCTCCTTGCCGAACTGCCACTCTACGGAGAGCTTGCAGTTCGCAAGGTAGTTCACCATATAGGCCACCTCGTCGTGCGGCATGTCTTTGGTGCACATCCGGCTCGGATCGAGCTGGCCGCTCATCTGATAGATCAGATGAGGGCGGATCTGGAGCGGGAGCACCCGGCGCGTGACGAAGGCGGCCAGCAGGTCGGGCCCCGACAAGCCCTCCGACTGGATCATCGCCCGCACTCGGGCGACAGCTGCGGTTCCAGCCGGCGTCAGCGTCACGGCCCGGTAGGACCACTGGGGCCGCCTGCCTACCGGTGGGCTGGCTACGTAAGCCGACAGATTGACGTAGTCGCCCTGCGGGGCGACGTTCTTCACGTAGAAGTATGACTTCTGCCATAGCTTCACCGACTGGATCAGCGTGATGACGGGGAAGGGGTTGTCGGCAGCCACCCTCCGCATCGCGACGAAGGCGCCAGTATGAGCCGGCACGCCCTACATGCGAGTGCCCAGCTTGGACTGGAAGAACTCCCCCAAAGCTCGAGGGTGGGGAGGACACCGAGGTAGCCTTCGCACAAGGTGACGAAGGCGGACAACAGCACCACCGTGTTCGAGGTGAGGTGGTGCGGCTGGAGTTGGTAGAACTCGAGAAAGGAGCGGAAGAAGGCGCTCACGGGCAAGCCGATGCCGTGCAAGAAATGCGAGCGGAAGACTACTCGCTCGCCTTCCTCCGGCTCCGGTGTAATCTCCTTCGCCGGCGCAAGACGGACCTCCACCTTGTCCGCACCGGGCAGCCGCCGCATCTTGCGGAGGAACTCGACGTGATCCTCATGGACGTTGGAGCCGTCCCAATCCCCGCGGAACTGCATCGTGGCATAGGGCTGGCGAGAATGAGCGCGGCGGCGGAGGATCGAGTGGTGGAGCGGTGCGGCGGCGAGGCGCTGTCGCAAGAAAGAGCAGAAGGAAGAAGATGGCGGAGAGGGGAGGGGCGTGCGAGCGCCTGCCGCTCTCCCCCTCCCCCTACTTATAGCTTCACACGGTGAAGCTGGGGAGGCAGGGCGTGGGGTGAGACGTGGGATTAACTGCACCCACTCCCCCCACGCCTCGCGATTATTACGCCCTAAAGGCGTGCCGAAACCGCCGCAGGAAGACGTGCGGGCGGCTTCGGGCCGCAGAGAATCCGCGCCTGGGCCCGGGCGTAGGCGTGGCGGGCCCCCGACCTGCAGCGACGTCCCGTCGCGCGCGTGGGCTGGCAGGATTTTTAGCCAAGGGATGCCACGTGGTTCGCAGGCGGCAAGTGGCCGGCCCGCGGCCCGGTGCGCGCGCTGGCAGGCTCCCGCCCTCCGACTCCAAAAAATTTCGCCAAGACGGCGCACCCAATCGAAGCCGGCTCCCAGCTGCCGGCTCGTCAAGATATGAAGCTGACCAAGCTTCTCGACTCCCACCCAACCTTGAAGCTCAATCAGCTTCGGGGACTACTGTCGGAGTAAATGGCCACGGGTAGCCTAACCGACTACCCCTAGCTCTTCAAAAATTATCAGGCCATTTGAGCCTTCAAGCATTCGAAGCATTGGGCCGCCTTCCCCTGGCCGGCTACCCCAGGAGCCGACTCCCAGAAGGCGACCCAGTCTCAGGAACCTCCCCCAAGATAACTACGAGATGGCCGACTCCAGGAAGCCGGCCATGGAGAGCCGACTCCCAAGAGCCGGCCATGAAGAACGCCGACTCCAAGAAGCCGGCCAAGACCGCACCCACCAAAACTACGCCCACATAACGGTGACAAGACGGGGTGTGGCTACAGTGCGGCCCACTACCCCCGAATCCCGAGGCAGGCATGGCCATAGGACGCCGTACGGGTCAGCCATCTCCCGTCCGGCTTGGCCCTGTAGCCATGCTGGCCTCGATGTCATCCGCGACAGACGCCAGTATGGCCCGCGGGCGGCAGGCCCCTTTAGCCAGAGAGAGGCACGAAGGCGCCCCGGCCTCCCCCAGTCGGCCAGGGGCGTAGCCGGCCCCCCGGAAGCCGGCTACCCCCCTCCCTCGAAACATGTGCCACATTAAGGAGACAAGACGAGGTAAGGCTACAGTGAGAGCGCTCGAGGCGGCACACTGTAGCCACGCTTACCTCGACAAAGCCCTCGTCATCAGGGGCGAGGCTACAGTAAACAGCCGCCGACAAGACCCCCAGGCGGTGGGGCCGGCCTGTCGACCAAGAGGCCGGCAGCCGGCGGGACCCACTAGTTGGCGGGCCCCAATGGCCGGCGGAAAAGCCGGCGAGCGCAGACGCTGACGACTGGGACCCGCGCCCAGCCGGATTACAATTGTACCCCTGGGGGGTAGGCCTATATAAACCCCCGGGGTACCCATGCAAAGGGTTGGCTTCTTAGAGTTACACACACACCGTATAGAGAGGGAAGCGAGAGCTAGACTTGCTCTTCTTCTCCCTTGAACCAGATAGCTCAAGGAGCACTTGTAGCTACTCTTTCTGATCTAGTGATCATGCGGAGACCCCGTAGAGCAGGACTAGGGGTGTTATCTCCACGGAGAGCCCCGAACCTGGGTAAGATTCGCCGGCGAGCATGTCTTCGCCTCATCCCGTTTCCAGGCACCGGCGACGTCTTACTGGCTCCCACAATGATAAGCCACCCGTTGGCATATGTCGCACCTACCACCCGACATGGCCCCACCGGGATCCTCCTCCATGGCCTCCGGTGATAATGGCCCCTAATACGTCTCCGTCGTATCTATAATTCTTGATTGTTCCATGCCAATATTCTACAACTTTTACATAATTTTGGCAACTTTTTATACTGCTTTTGGGACTAACATATTGAATAGTGCCTAGTGCCAGTTCCTGTTTGTTGCATGTTTTTTGTTACTCAGAAAATCCATATCAAGCGGAGTCCAAACGGGATAAAAACTGAGGGAGATTTTTTTGGAATATATGTGAATTTTGGGAAGTGGAATCAACGCGAGACGATGCCCGATGGGCCCACGAGGGTGAGGGGCACGCCCCAGGGGGTCAGGCGCACCCTGGGCCCTCGTAGCCACCCCGTAAGGCGGTTTATGCCCTTCTTTAGCCACAAGAAAGCCAATATCCGGATAAAAATTGTGTCCAAATTTCAGCCCAATCGGAGTTACGGATCTCCGGGAATTTAAGAAACGGTAAAAGGGCAGAATCAGGAACGTAGAAACAGAGAGAGGCAGAGAGACAGATCCAATCTCGGAGGGGCTCTCGCCCCTCCCATGCCATGGAAGCCAAGGAACAGAGGGGAAACACTACTCCCATCTAGGGACAAGGTCAAGGAAGAAGAAGAAGAAGAAGAAGGGGGGCCCTCTCCCCTCCCTCCCGGTGGCACCGGAACGCCGCCGGGGCCATCATCATCACCGCAATCTACACCAACACCTCCGTCATCTTCACCAACATCTTCATCACCTTCCCCCATCTATGTACAGTGGTCCACTCTCCCGCAACCCACTGTACCCTCTACTTGAACATGGTGCTTTATGCTTCATATTATTATCCAATGATGTGTTGCCATCCTATGATGTATGAGTAGATTTTCGTTGTCCTCGGTAATTGGTGAATTGCTATGATTGGTTTAATTTGCTTGTGGTTATGTTGCTGTCCTTTGGTGCCCATCATATGAGCGCGCGCGTGGATCACACCATAGGGTTAGTTGTATGTTGATAGGACTATGTATTGGAGGGCAAGAGTGACAGAAGCTTCAACCTAGCATAGAAATTGATGCATACGGGATTGAAGGGGGACCAATATATCTTAACGCTATGGTTGGGTTTTACCTTAATGAACGTTAGTAGTTGCGGATGCTTGCTAATAGTTCCAATCATAAGTGCATAGAATTCCAAGTCAGGGATGACATTCTAGCAGTGGCCTCTCACACATAAAACATGCTATCGGTCTAGTAAAGTAGTCAATTGCTTAGGGACAATTTCGCAACTCCTACCACCACTTTTCCACACTCGCTATACTAACTTTATTGCTTCTTTACCTAAACAGCCCCTAGTTTTTATTTACGTGCTCTTTATATTCTTGCAAACATATCCCGTTACACCTACAAAGTACTTCTAGTTTCGTACTTGTTTTAGGTAAAGCGAACGTTAAGCGTGCGTAGAGTTGTATCGGTGGTGGATAGAACTTGAGGGAATATTTGTTCTACCTTTAGCTCCTCGTTGGGTTCGACACTCTTACTTATCGAAAGAGGCTACAATTGATCCCCTATACTTGTGGGTTATCAAGACCTTTTTCTGGCGCCGTTGCCGGGGAGCAATAGCGTGGGGTGAATATTCTCGTGTGTGCTTGTTTGCTTTATCACTATGTAATTTTTATTTTCTGTTCTAAGTTGTTCTCTATATTTAGTTATGGATATGGAACACGAAATACCAAAAAAATAGGTGTACTTGCTACTCATGGAGATGGGGAACCTCCTAAAACCCTCGATGCTCATTATGTGAAAGATATTATGCACTACTTTAATAATCCTGAGAAAACCCCATTCAATTATGTAATGGGAGACATGTTGGATCAACGTGAATACTTTAGGGATTATCGCTTGACTCAAAAGGGAAACTATTATGGGATCAAATTTATATGTTGTATTGGTATGCTAGGCAACTATGCTTGAGATATGATTATACTTGTTGCTCTAGGATGAAGGCTCCACACCTTCCCTTTTCATGCAAATTTAATGATAATGAAACCTTAGCTTCTTATGCTAATGGTATATATGATTACTATGATGTGGAACGAATAGAAGAATTTGTTGCTTTTAAGGGTGCATGTGAAATTGAATCTTTGTTTAAAGAGTTTGAAGATTTTGATGATTCATTTTATAGACCTGAAAATTTAGCTATCCTTAAATATTTCTATGAGAATTAAAAATACAATTATGATATTGATGAATTTCTTGAGAAAGTCTCCGCTGTCCAAGAAGAGACTAATATTTTGCAGGAGTCTATGGAAGAAGAAATTAATGACATTGTGAGCTCATTGGATGAAAAAGATGATGAGGAGAGCGAAAAACAAAAGGAGGAAGAGCGGATTAGCTACCCGTGCCCACCTTCTAATGATAGTAACTCTTCAACTCATACATTGTTTAATTTCCCTTCGTGCTTACCGAAGGATGAATGCCATGATAATTGCTATGATCCCATTGATTCGTTTGGAATATCCCTTTTTGATTATGCTTGCTATGCTTGTGGCCAAGATGCCAATATGAATTATGCTTATGGAGATGAACTTGCTATAGTTCCTTATGTTAAACATTAAATTGTTGCTATTGCACTCACGGATGATAGTCCTATTATCTTTTTGAATTCTCCCGACTACACTATATCGGAGAAGTTTGCCCTTATTAAGGATTATATTGATGGGTTGCGTTTCACTACTGCACATGATGATTTTGATAGATATAATATGCATGTGCTTGCTGCTCCTACTTGCAATTATTATGAGAGAGGAACTACATCTCCACCTCTCCATGTTTCCAACACGATAAAATTGCAAGAAACTGTTTATACTATGCATTGGCCTTTACTATGTGTGAATGAATTGTTCTTTTATGACATGCCGATGCATAGGAAGAGAGTTAGACTTCGTCATTACTTTATATATTTTTCTTTGTGCTCACTACTAAATCACAAATCATTGTTAATTAAAATTGGCTTTGATATACCTTGGGATCTGGGTGGATCCATTACTTGAGCACTATATGCCAAGCTTAATGGCTTTAAAGAAAGCGCTGCTAGGGAGACAACCCGGAAGTTTTAGAGAGTCATTTATTTCTGTTGAGTGCTTTTATAAATTTTAAAAACAAAAAAAATATAGAGGGGAAACCAAAACTTTTAAAAAAGGAAAGTGAAAGTGAGAAAGACAAGCATTGTTGAAGTGGGGGAGCTCCTTGAACTTTGTTCATGCTCACGGAAACTTTGTGAATCTTAATTACAGAAACTTTTCAACAAAAATAATTATCCCCTTGTACAATTACATTGTATTATAAAAATAATGTGCCAACGTTTGCCATTAGGATGTTTAGATTGCTTGTTGGTTTGTGCGGTGCAAGACAGAAACTTTGGCTGTAGTGCGCGATTTTAAATTTTTTACTGGAACGTCAAACGGATCTGAAACTTTTTGCTGTGTATTTATATACAAATTGTTTATTTTTCCTAACTTTTTCAGAATTTTTGGAGTACTAGAAGTATTGTGAATGTTCAGATTACTACAGACTGTCCTGTTTAAGACTGATTCTATTTTTGATGCATAGTTTGCTTGTTTTGATGAAACTATCAATTTCGATCAGTGGATTAAGCCATGGAAAAGTTATATTACAGTAGCTACAATGAAAAAACAAAATATGAATTGATTTGCAACAGTGCTTAGAGTAGTGATATGCTTTATTATACTAATGGATCTTACCGAGCTTTCTGTTGAGTTTTGTGTGGATGAAGTGTTCGAAGATCGAGGAGGTCTCGATATGTGGATAAGGAGGGGAGGCAAGAGCTCAAGATTGGGGATGCCCAAGGCACCCCAAGTAAATATTTAAGGAGACTCAAGCGTCTAAGCTTCGGGATGCCCCGGAAGGCATCCCATCTTTCTTCAACAAGTATCAGTATGTTTTCGGATTCGTTTTGTTCATACGATATGTGCAAATCTTGGAGCTTCTTTTGCATTTAGTTTTCAACTTTCTTTGATGCACCATGCTGGTATGAGATATTCCATGGTTGATTTATAGAATGCTCATTGCACTTCACTTATATCTTTTGAGTATGGCTTTATAGAATGCTTCGTGTGCTTCACTTATATCATTTGAAGTTTGGATTGCCTGTTTCTCTTCACATAGAAAACCGCCATTTGTACAATGCTCTTTTGCTTCACTTATATTTGTTAGAGCATGGGCATATCTTTTGTAGAAAGAATTAAACTCTCTTGCTTCACTTATATCTATTTAGAGAGATAACAGGAATTGGTCATTCACATGGTTAGTCATAAAATCCTACATAAAACTTATGGATCACTGAATATGATATGTTTGATTCCTTGCAATAGTTTTGTGATATAAAGATGGTGATATTAGAGTCATGCTAGTGGGTAGTTGTGGATTGTAGAAATACTTGTGTTGAAGTTTGTGATTCCCGTAGCATGCACGTATGGTGAACCGTTATGTAACGAAGTTGGAGCATGAGGTATTTATTGATTGTCTTCCTTATGAGTGGCGGTCGGGGACGAGCGATGGTCTTTTCCTACCAATCTATCCCCCTAGGAGCATGCGTGTAGTACATTGTTTCGATAGCTAACAGACTTTTGCAATAAGTATGTGAGTTCTTTATGACTAATGTTGACTCCATGGATTATACGCACTCTCACCATTCCATCATTGCTAGCCTCTTCGGTACCGTGCATTGCCCTTTCTCACCTTGAGAGTCGGTGCAAACTTCGCCGGTGCATCCAAACCCCGTGATATGATACGCTCTATCACACATAAGCCTCCTTATATCTTCCTCAAAACATCCACCATACCTACCTACTATGGCATTTCCATAGTCATTTCGAGATATATTGCCATGCAACTTCCATCATCATATTCATGACTTGAGCATTCATTGTCATATTGCTTTGCATGATCGTAAGATAGCTAGCATGATGTTTTCATGGCTTGTCCATTTTTTGATATCTTTGCTATGCTAGATCATTACACATCCTGGTACACTGCCAGAGGCATTCATATAGAGTCATATTTTGTTCTAGTATCGAGTTGTAATATTGAGTTGTAAGTAAATGAAAGTGTGATGATCATCATTATTAGAACATTTTCCCATGATCAAAATAAAAGTGGCCAAAGAAGCCCCCCCCCAAAAAGATAGAGGCCAAAGAAGCCTACAAAAAAAGAAAAAAAGAAAAAAAGAAAAAAAGAGAAGGGACAATGCTACTATACTTTTACCACACTTGTGCTTCAGAGTAGCACCATGTTCTTCATATAGAGAGTCTCTTGATTTATCACTTTCATATCCTAGTGGGAATTTTCATTATAGAACTTGGCTTGTATATTCCAACGATGGGCTTCCTCAAATGCCCTAGGTCTTCATGAGCAAGCAAGTTGGATGCACACCCACTTAGTTTCAGTTTGAGCTTTCATACACTTATAGCTCTAGTGCATCTATTGCATGGCAATCCCTACTCCTCGCATTGACATCAATTGATGGGCATCTCCATAGCCCGTTGATTAGTCGCGTCGATGTGATGCTTTCTCCCGTTTTTGTCTTCTCCACACAATCTCAATCATCATATTCTATTCCACCTATAGTGCTATATCCATGGCTCACGCTCATGTATTGCATGAAAGTTGAAAAGGTTTGAGAACATCAAAAGTATGAAACAATTGCTTGGCTTGTCATCGGGGTTGTGCATGATTTGAATATTTTGTGTGGTGAAGATGGAGCATAGCCAGACTATATGATTTTGTAGGGATAAACTTTCTTTGGCCATGCTATTTTAAAAAGACATGATTGCTTTATTAGTATGCTTGAAGTATTATTGTCTCAATGTCAAATGATAGACTATTGCTTTGAATCACTCGTGTCTTAATATTCATGCCATGATTAGATTACATGATCAAGATTATGCAAGGTAGGATTCCACAACAAAAATTATCTTTTTTATCATTTACCTACACGAGGATGAGCAGGAATTAAGCATGGGGATGCTGATACGTCTCCATCATATCTATAATTTTTGATTGTTCCACGCCAATATTCTACAACTTTTACATACTCTTGGCAACTTTTTATACTATTTTTGGGACTAACATATTGATCCAGTGCCCAATGCCAGTTCCTGTTTGTTGCATGTTTTTTGTTTCGCAGAAAATCCATATAAAACGGAGTCCAAACGGGATAAAAACTGACGGATATTTTTTTGGAATATATGTCAATTTTGGGAAGTGGAATCAACGCGAGACGATGCCCGAGGGGCCCACGAGGGTGAGGGGCACTCCCCAGGGGGGCAGGCGTGCCCTGGGCCCTCGTGGCCACCCCGTAAGGCGGTGGATGCCCATCATTCGCCGCAAGAAAGCCAGTATCCGGATAAAAATCATGTCCAAATTTCAGCCTAATCGGAGTTACGGATCTCCGGGAATTTAAGAAACGGTGAAAGGGCAGAATCAGGAACGCAGAAACAGAGAGAGACAGGGAGACAGATCCAATCTCGGAGGGGCTATCGCCCCTCCCATGCCATGGAAGCCAAGGACCAGAGGGGAAACCCTTCTCCCATCTAGGGAGAAGGTCAAGGAAGAAGAAGAAGAAGGGGGGCCCTCTCCCCCTCTCTCGTGGTGGCGCCGCCACCGGGGCCGTCATCATCACCGCAATCTACACCAACACCTTCGTCATCTTCACCAACATCTTCACCACCTTCCCCCATCTATCTACAACAGTCCACTCTCCCGCAACCCGCTATACCCTCTACATGAACATGGTGCTTTATGCTTCATATTATTATCCAATGATGTGTTGCCATCCTATGATGTGTGAGTAGATTTTCGTTGTCCTATCGGTAATTGGTGAATTTCTGTGATTGGTTTAATTTGCTTGTGGTTATGTTGCTGTCCTTTGGTGCCCATCATATGAGCGCGCGCGTGGGTCACACCATAGGGTTAGTTTTATGTTGATAGGACTTTGTATTTGAGGGCAAGAGTGACAAAAGCTTCAACCTAGCATAGAAATTGATGCATACGGGATTGAAGGGGGACCAGTATATCTTAATGCTATGGTTGGGTTTTACCTTAGTGAACGTTAGTAGTTGCGGATGCTTGCTAATAGTTCCAATCATAAGTGCATAGAATTCCAAGTCCGGGATGACAGGCTAGCAGTGGCCTCTCCCACATAAAACTTGCTATCGGTCTAATAAAGTAGTCAAGTGCTTAGGGACAATTTCGCAAGTCCTACCACCACTTTTCCACACTCGCTATACTAACTTTATTGCTTCTTTACCTAAACAACCCCTAGTTTTTATTTACGTGCTCTTTATAAGAAATCAATCATAGATGCTTGGGTAAAACTCAAATAAGAAGATCTAACCAGAGAGTTCAACTGAAGAACTCCGGTTTGCAAAAAGAATCAAATCAAACAGAGCAACGAAACTCAAACTGCGAAAGAAACAAGATTCGTTTACTAATCTGGACTAAAGTCAAATTTACAGTACCAAAATCTTGTTCAAGTTGGTTAAACAGAAAGAGGGCTTCGAGGCAAAGATCTAGACACTTGTTTCACCTGATTTGGATAAACGAGCGAAAAGATATACCAAATCGAAGATTAGGGCTGGAATCGCGATCGAAAATAATCACAGAAAAACCCTGGGAAAAGAAAAACTGACGAACAGGCTAACGAACGAACGTTCGCTGCCTGCGGCTAACGGGCGAACAACGTTCGTTAAAACGAACGTACGGACGAACGTCCGCTATTTAATCGAACCGAGAAAAACCGATCTAAAAAAAACAAAACTAGGGTTTTTAAAAAAAATTGGGATTTTACCTAAAATCCAAAAAAAACCGAACAACTCCGGATCGGATCGGCGGCGGCGGCTCCGGCGGCATCTGCGGCGGCGCGGCGAGGCGGGGCAGCGCGGGGCGGCGGAGGGCGACGC